>NW_028174873.1:196552-239052 GCF_963971535.1 Notolepis coatsorum | reverse complement strand
GGGGGGGGGGGGTCTCTGTGCAGCCGGGACACGCTCGCTCTAGACGGGCTGCTGACTCAGAGCAGCGCTGGTGGGAAGGAGAGCTCGACACTTAAATACTTGAGCAGAGCCACAAGTCAGCTGGACAGGAAGTCTCAGACGAGTCGTATTCCCTCCTCATTCGCAGCCTCTTCTTGGGTGAATTTTTTAAATTCCTTAAATTGTTTCGCAAGAGTCATGCCTTCAGCAGATGGGCTGCTGGATGATTCCACGAGGATGTATTATCAACACGCGCTTGGATTCTAGGTAGAGGACGGCTGAGCCCAAACGTTCGAACGTTCGAACCTTCGTTCGTTACGTTGGCATTCGAATTCTAAATCAACATTCGAATTTTTTATTCTTTTTTAAATATTTTTTTCTATTAATTCTGTTTAAACCAATGGGGTTTTTCTTCACAGTTGCAGATAAACTAGATTAGGCTACACTAATATTATAGTATAAAAAGAAACTGATGAGTTATATTCATTAAAGAAAGTTGATTTAATTGATTTAGTTGGCTGGGGCTTCTCCCTGGGCTGGGTCTGGGGCTGGAAAGTTGATTTAATAAAAAAGAAGGCTCATTTAATCGGATTAATCACTTTATTCAAATTAAGGATTTGTTTGAGGATATTTATTAAAAAAAAATTATATAAAATAATTTATTTTGAATATATATTTTTTGTAATTAAAAAACGAATGTTCGAACGTTCGCTCGAAAAACCCTGACGAAGTTCGAAATCCCAAAAACAGGCTTTGGGGGAAACAGCCTTAATTCCAGGGAGTGTTGATAAGCCGACAGATCATCACACCGACAGGGGGGGGGGGGGGGGGGGGGGCTGTCTTGAGCAGCGGGAGGAGCGTCTGCCGACCGCCGCGCTGCGGAAGGCTCTCCACACGGCTCCAGTCTCAGCTGCTGCGCAATGATGGAGGGAGGGAGGAATGTTCAACTTCCTGTCAACACACACACACACACACACGCACGCACGCACATACACACTCTACCAACCGCTAAGCAGTGTGTGTGTGTGTGTGTGTGTGTGTGTGTGTGTGTGTGTGTGTGTGTGTGGGTGGGGGGTTCTTCCTTCCTTTCCTCCAAAACATCTGATTCTCATTTGGCGCAACAAGGGGGAAGAAAGGGTGAATAAGGAGGACTTCCCGAGGCGAGTAACCGTAGACGACACTACAAGATGCGCTGACGGCGAACAGCAACGTTGTGTAACGCGGCCCTGCCGGCGGCAGATGAGTGTGTCTGTGTGTGTGTCTGTGTGTGTCCGTGGAGAATACAGTCACGCATGCGGGGTCTCGACGCCGTTCCCACTATTGTTACGCCGGCTAGGGAGCCCGCTCCCCCCCCCCCCCCTGGTCCCACACCTTTTCGATTACCAGCTAGTCATGTGGTTTATAAACCCCATATACAGACTTGTTTAATTACCAGTTAGATGGTGCACATCACATGTGGTTTATAGATGTTATACAGACGGCTTAATTGGCAATTATATGGTAATAATGTAGATGTGGTTTAAGGGTCTACAGGTCGTAGGGTGTAAGGGTTCCTTCCCCCGGTCCTGCGGGACCGGACGGCAACCCTCCTCCCGGTTCGGCTGGTCCAGGTGTCGGACCTTCTCAACCCCCCTTCCATACACCACTTCACAATACAACATTGCCAACCGGTGGGCTGATCCAGATGTGGCAGATCTGGCATCAGCTCACTCACTTGATTAACATTATTTTCTGCTATTTATGTTTGTTATGTTCATTGTCTATGTTGTCGTTGTTATTTCCATTTTGTTAGACTTGTGTTCCCCTGTCTGTGATTTGTAAATGTGTTTTAGTCTTGTTGGTCTCAGTTTGTTCAATTGTTATTGTTTTCCCCCTGTGTGCTCTGTGTTCTGTTAGTTCTGTCTACCACACCTGTGTCCTGTTAGTAATTACCCTCTGTCTCTAATTAGTGTTTGTATATTAGGTGTTGTGGGCCAGCAGACACTTGCTGGTTCATTGTTTAATGTTACCGTTGTTGTCAGCCGTGTTCCTTGTTTTCTGTTTTGAGTAAAGCCTTATTATCGTCACTACGCCGTCTCCTGCTTCCTGTTAAGTATCTCTCCGTTGTCTGCTGCAAACTGGGTTCCACACACCACATCATGCCATCAAAGCGTTCCAAGCGTTTAAGGGTCTACAGGACGTAGGGTAGAGTAATGTGGACATGGTTTAAGGGTCTACAGGACGTAAAGTAGAGTAATGTGGACATGGTTTAAGGGTCTACAGGACGTAGGGTAGAGTAATGTGGACATGGTTTAAGGGTCTACAGGACGTAGGGTAGAGTAATGTGGACATGGTTTAAGGGTCTACAGGACGTAGGGTAGAGTAATGTGGACATGGTTTAAGGGTCTACAGGACGTAGGGTAGAGTAATGTGGACATGGTTTAAGGGTCTACAGGACGTAGGGTAGAGTAATGTGGACATGGTTTAAGGGTCTACAGGACGTAGGGTAGAGTAATGTGGACATGGTTTAAAGGTCTACAAGACATTGGGTAGTAATGTGGACATGGTTTAAAGGTCTACAAGACATTGGGTAGTAATGTGGACATGGTTTAAAGGTCTACAGGACGTAGGGTAGTAATGTGGACATGGTTTAAAGGTCTACAAGACATTGGGTAGTAATGTGGACATGGTTTAAAGGTCTACAAGACATTGGGTAGTAATGTGGACATGGTTTAAAGGTCTACAAGACATTGGGTAGTAATGTGGACATGGTTTAAAGGTCTACAAGACATTGGGTAGTAATGTGGACATGGTTTAAAGGTCTACAAGACATTGGGTAGTAATGTGGACATGGTTTAAAGGTCTACAAGACATTGGGTAGTAATCTGGACATGGTTTAAAGGTCTACAGGACATTGGGTAGTAATGTGGACATGGTTTAAAGGTCTACAAGACATTGGGTAGTAATGTGGACATGGTTTAAAGGTCTACAAGACATTGGGTAGTAATGTGGACATGGTTTAAAGGTCTACAGGACATGGCGATGGAGATATAAACATGGAGATGTAGCTCTGGGGTTTTGTTGGACTATCTTCTGCTGGGCCACTGGCTAATTCTCAGGGCTCCGATGCTCTCATGCCTCACTAGGCTCCATCTGTGTGACGCCGACGTGTTTGTGTGTGTAACTGTAACCGGAGGGAGATGGGTTTCCCAGTGCGCTGACCTGCTTTTCTCCCGTCTGCGTTCTCACAGCCAGCCAGTCAGTAGAGCAGATTCAGAGCCACAGGGGGGGAAGATGATGTTTCTCTGAACACGTGACATCCATGTTGTTGCTTCCAGCTGCCCGGGCAGCGACTCTCGTGTCGTCGTCAGTCAGCGTTGCTCTCATCTCCTCCTAGGTGCTGCCGGGAGCCAGTGGCACCCTCCGTTCAACTGTAAACATCGGGGACGTCCGTTTCTCTCATAGGCTGGCCGGCACGGAGGCACACACGCCGTTTTTAACGTTGTTGTTTTACATTTATTTATTTATTTAGCTCGTGAATTTGAAGCTTCACTTGATTATTTCAGATGTGTGTGGTTATGTTTTTATGAATGAACGTGTAGTAAAACGGCCCAGCATCTTCTAGCCCCAGTGATGGTGGAGCCCAGAGCTTCGCAGCCTGTCTCTGTGGAAGTGATCTTGTATCAAGGTCATTGTCAATGTTTTATTATTATAATTTATAAAAAATTATTATTTAAATCGAATTAAGTACCTTATAAACTCTGTCTTTAAAAGGTACTAGTTATTACACACCACACAGTGGATGTACTCATTCACATGGCAGCGATTGCATATATAATGTCTCATTCCTCATGGAAAGATCCAGCTACTTTTGTGAGCTGGTCCCTGCCCTCTATGTATCGGCTAGTGAGCCTCCTTCATAGTAGTAGTAGTAGTTGTTGTATTCATCATACTTTTGGTAGTAACGACAACAACAGTAGTATTCATACTTAGTATTAGTATTCATACTTTTGGTAGTAATGGTATTAACAACAACAGTAATAGTACAGTAGCAGTAGCAGTAATACACTAGTAGCAGTAGTAGTAGTACACTAGTAGCAGTAGTAGTAGTACACTAGTAGTAGTAGTAGTAGTACACTAGTAGCAGTAGTAGTAGTACACTAGTAGTAGTAGTAGTAGTAGTAATACACTAGTAGCAGTAGCAGTAATACACTAGTAGCAGTAGTAGTAGTACACTAGTAGTAGTAGTAGTAGTACACTAGTAGCAGTAGTACACTAGTAGCAGTAGTAGTAGTACACTAGTAGTAGTAGTAGTAGTACACTAGTAGCAGTAGTACACTAGTAGTAGTAGTAGTAGTACACTAGTAGCAGTAGTAGTAGTACACTAGTAGTAGTAGTAGTAATACACTAGTAGCAGTAGCAGTAATACACTAGTAGCAGTAGTAGTAGTACACTAGTAGTAGTAGTAGTAGTACACTAGTAGCAGTAGTACACTAGTAGCAGTAGTAGTAGTACACTAGTAGTAGTAGTAGTAGTAGTACACTAGTAGCAGTAGTACACTAGTAGCAGTAGTAGTAGTACACTAGTAGTAGTAGTAGTAGTACACTAGTAGCAGTAGTACACTAGTAGCAGTAGCAGTAGTACACTAGTAGCAGTAGTACACTAGTAGCAGTAGTACACTAGTAGCAGTAGCAGTAGTACACTAGTAGCAGTAGCAGTAGTACACTAGCAGCAGTAGCAGTAGTACACTAGTAGCAGTAGTACACTAGTAGCAGTAGCAGTAGTACACTAGTAGCAGTAGCAGTAGTACACTAGAAGCAGTAGCAGTAGTACACTAGTAGCAGTAGTACACTAGTAGTAGTAGCAGTAGTACACTAGTAGTAGTAGTACACTAGTAGCAGTAGTAGTACACTAGTAGCAGTAGCAGTAGTACACTAGTAGCAGTAGCAGTAGTACACTAGTAGCAGTAGCAGTAGTACACTAGTAGCAGTAGTACACTAGTAG
Organism: Notolepis coatsorum; assembly: GCF_963971535.1. NCBI lineage: Eukaryota > Metazoa > Chordata > Actinopteri > Aulopiformes > Paralepididae > Notolepis > Notolepis coatsorum. The sequence continues at coordinate 234,051 of NW_028174873.1, read as the reverse complement.
CAGTAGTACACTAGTAGCAGTAGCAGTAGTACACTAGTAGTAGTAGTACACTAGTAGCAGTAGCAGTAGTACACTAGTAGTAGTAGTACACTAGTAGCAGTAGTACACTAGTAGCAGTAGCAGTAGTACACTAGTAGCAGTAGCAGTAGTACACTAGTAGCAGTAGTACACTAGTAGCAGTAGCAGTAGTACACTAGTAGCAGTAGCAGTAGTACACTAGTAGCAGTAGTACACTAGTAGCAGTAGTACACTAGTAGCAGTAGCAGTAGTACACTAGTAGCAGTAGTACACTAGTGGTAGTAGTACACTAGTAGCAGTAGTACACTAGTAGTAGTAGTACACTAGTAGCAGTAGTACACTAGTAGCAGTAGCAGTAGTACACTAGTAGTAGTAGTACACTAGTAGCAGTAGCAGTAGTACACTAGTAGCAGTAGCAGTAGTACACTAGTAGCAGTAGCAGTAGTACACTAGTAGCAGTAGCAGTAGTACACTAGTAGCAGTAGCAGTAGTACACTAGTAGCAGTAGTACACTAGTAGCAGTAGCAGTAGTACACTAGTAGCAGTAGTACACTAGTAGCAGTAGCAGTAGTACACTAGTAGCAGTAGTACACTAGTAGCAGTAGTACACTAGTAGTAGTAGTACACTAGTAGCAGTAGCAGTAGTACACTAGTAGCAGTAGCAGTAGTACACTAGTAGCAGTAGCAGTAGTACACTAGTAGCAGTAGTAGTAGTACACTAGTAGCAGTAGCAGTAGTACACTAGTAGCAGTAGTAGCAGTAGTACACTAGTAGCAGTAGTACACTAGTAGCAGTAGCAGTAGTACACTAGTAGCAGTAGTACACTAGTAGCAGTAGTACACTAGTAGTAGTAGTACACTAGTAGCAGTAGCAGTAGTACACTAGTAGCAGTAGCAGTAGTACACTAGTAGCAGTAGCAGTAGTACACTAGTAGCAGTAGTAGTAGTACACTAGTAGCAGTAGCAGTAGTACACTAGTAGCAGTAGTAGCAGTAGTACACTAGTAGCAGTAGTACACTAGTAGCAGTAGCAGTAGTACACTAGTAGCAGTAGTACACTAGTAGCAGTAGCAGTAGTACACTAGTAGCAGTAGTACACTAGTAGCAGTAGCAGTAGTACACTAGTAGTAGTAGTACACTAGTAGCAGTAGTAGTAGTACACTAGTAGCAGTAGCAGTAGTACACTAGTAGCAGTAGCAGTAGTACACTAGTAGCAGTAGCAGTAGTACACTAGTAGCAGTAGTAGCAGTAGTACACTAGTAGCAGTAGTACACTAGTAGCAGTAGCAGTAGTACACTAGTAGCAGTAGTACACTAGTAGCAGTAGCAGTAGTACACTAGTAGCAGTAGCAGTAGTACACTAGTAGCAGTAGCAGTAGTACACTAGTAGCAGTAGTACACTAGTAGCAGTAGTACACTAGTAGCAGTAGCAGTAGTACACTAGTAGCAGTAGTACACTAGTAGCAGTAGCAGTAGTACACTAGTAGCAGTAGCAGTAGTACACTAGTAGCAGTAGTACACTAGTAGCAGTAGTACACTAGTAGCAGTAGCAGTAGTACACTAGTAGCAGTAGTACACTAGTAGTAGTAGTACACTAGTAGCAGTAGCAGTAGTACACTAGTAGCAGTAGTACACTAGTAGCAGTAGCAGTAGTACACTAGTAGCAGTAGTACACTAGTAGCAGTAGTACACTAGTAGCAGTAGTACACTAGTAGCAGTAGCAGTAGTACACTAGTAGCAGTAGTACACTAGTAGCAGTAGCAGTAGTACACTAGTAGCAGTAGTACACTAGTAGCAGTAGTACACTAGTAGCAGTAGTACACTAGTAGCAGTAGCAGTAGTACACTAGTAGCAGTAGTACACTAGTAGCAGTAGTACACTAGTAGCAGTAGTACACTAGTAGCAGTAGCAGTAGTACACTAGTAGCAGTAGTACACTAGTAGCAGTAGTACACTAGTAGCAGTAGTACACTAGTAGCAGTAGCAGTAGTACACTAGTAGCAGTAGTACACTAGTAGCAGTAGCAGTAGTACACTAGTAGCAGTAGTACACTAGTAGCAGTAGTACACTAGTAGCAGTAGCAGTAGTACACTAGTAGCAGTAGCAGTAGTACACTAGTAGCAGTAGTACACTAGTAGCAGTAGCAGTAGTACACTAGTAGCAGTAGCAGTAGTACACTAGTAGCAGTAGTACACTAGTAGCAGTAGCAGTAGTACACTAGTAGCAGTAGTACACTAGTAGCAGTAGTACACTAGTAGCAGTAGCAGTAGTACACTAGTAGCAGTAGTACACTAGTAGCAGTAGCAGTAGTACACTAGTAGCAGTAGCAGTAGCAGTAGTACACTAGTAGCAGTAGTACACTAGTAGCAGTAGCAGTAGTACACTAGTAGCAGTAGCAGTAGTACACTAGTAGCAGTAGTACACTAGTAGCAGTAGCAGTAGTACACTAGTAGCAGTAGTACACTAGTAGCAGTAGTACACTAGTAGCAGTAGCAGTAGCAGTAGTACACTAGTAGCAGTAGCAGTAGTACACTAGTAGTAGTAGTACACTAGTAGCAGTAGTACACTAGTAGCAGTAGCAGTAGTACACTAGTAGCAGTAGTACACTAGTAGCAGTAGTACACTAGTAGCAGTAGCAGTAGTACACTAGTAGCAGTAGTACACTAGTAGCAGTAGCAGTAGTACACTAGTAGCAGTAGTACACTAGTAGCAGTAGCAGTAGTACACTAGTAGCAGTAGTACACTAGTAGCAGTAGTACACTAGTAGCAGTAGTACACTAGTAGCAGTAGCAGTAGTACACTAGTAGCAGTAGTACACTAGTAGCAGTAGTACACTAGTAGCAGTAGCAGTAGTACACTAGTAGCAGTAGTACACTAGTAGCAGTAGTACACTAGTAGCAGTAGCAGTAGTACACTAGTAGCAGTAGTACACTAGTAGCAGTAGTACACTAGTAGCAGTAGCAGTAGTACACTAGTAGCAGTAGTACACTAGTAGCAGTAGTACACTAGTAGCAGTAGCAGTAGTACACTAGTAGCAGTAGTACACTAGTAGCAGTAGTACACTAGTAGCAGTAGTACACTAGTAGCAGTAGCAGTAGTACACTAGTAGCAGTAGTACACTAGTAGCAGTAGCAGTAGCAGTAGTACACTAGTAGCAGTAGTACACTAGTAGCAGTAGCAGTAGTACACTAGTAGCAGTAGTACACTAGTAGCAGTAGTACACTAGTAGCAGTAGCAGTAGTACACTAGTAGCAGTAGCAGTAGTACACTAGTAGCAGTAGTACACTAGTAGCAGTAGCAGTAGCAGTAGTACACTAGTAGCAGTAGCAGTAGTACACTAGTAGCAGTAGCAGTAGTACACTAGTAGCAGTAGCAGTAGCAGTAGTACACTAGTAGCAGTAGCAGTAGTACACTAGTAGCAGTAGCAGTAGTACACTAGTAGCAGTAGTACACTAGTAGCAGTAGCAGTAGTACACTAGTAGCAGTAGTAGTAGTACACTAGTAGCAGTAGTACACTAGTAGCAGTAGTACACTAGTAGCAGTAGCAGTAGTACACTAGTAGCAGTAGTACACTAGTAGCAGTAGCAGTAGTACACTAGTAGCAGTAGTACACTAGTAGCAGTAGCAGTAGTACACTAGTAGCAGTAGTACACTAGTAGCAGTAGCAGTAGTACACTAGTAGCAGTAGTACACTAGTAGCAGTAGCAGTAGTACACTAGTAGCAGTAGCAGTAGTACACTAGTAGCAGTAGTACACTAGTAGCAGTAGCAGTAGTACACTAGTAGCAGTAGTACACTAGTAGCAGTAGCAGTAGTACACTAGTAGCAGTAGTACACTAGTAGCAGTAGTACACTAGTAGCAGTAGCAGTAGTACACTAGTAGCAGTAGCAGTAGCAGTAGTACACTAGTAGCAGTAGTACACTAGTAGCAGTAGCAGTAGTACACTAGTAGCAGTAGTACAGTAGTAGCAGTAGTAGTAGTACACTAGTAGCAGTAGTACAGTAGTAGCAGTAGTACACTAGTAGCAGTAGTACAGTAGTAGCAGTAGCAGTAGTACACTAGTAGCAGTAGTACACTAGTAGCAGTAGTACACTAGTAGCAGTAGTACACTAGTAGCAGTAGTACACTAGTAGCAGTAGTACAGTAGTAGCAGTAGTACACTAGTAGCAGTAGCAGTAGTACACTAGTAGCAGTAGTAGTAGTACACTAGTAGCAGTAGTACACTAGTAGCAGTAGCAGTAGTACACTAGTAGCAGTAGTAGTAGTACACTAGTAGCAGTAGTACACTAGTAGCAGTAGCAGTAGTACACTAGTAGCAGTAGTAGTAGTACACTAGTAGCAGTAGTACACTAGTAGCAGTAGTACACTAGTAGCAGTAGTACACTAGTAGCAGTAGTACACTAGTAGCAGTAGTACACTAGTAGCAGTAGCAGTAGTACACTAGTAGCAGTAGTACACTAGTAGCAGTAGCAGTAGTACACTAGTAGCAGTAGCAGTAGTACACTAGTAGCAGTAGTACACTAGTAGCAGTAGCAGTAGTACACTAGTAGCAGTAGTACACTAGTAGCAGTAGTACACTAGTAGCAGTAGTACACTAGTAGCAGTAGCAGTAGTACACTAGTAGCAGTAGTACACTAGTAGCAGTAGCAGTAGTACACTAGTAGCAGTAGCAGTAGTACACTAGTAGTAGTAGTACACTAGTAGCAGTAGTACACTAGTAGCAGTAGTACACTAGTAGCAGTAGCAGTAGTACACTAGTAGCAGTAGTACAGTAGTAGCAGTAGTACACTAGTAGCAGTAGTACACTAGTAGCAGTAGCAGTAGTACACTAGTAGCAGTAGCAGTAGTACACTAGTAGCAGTAGCAGTAGTACACTAGTAGCAGTAGTACACTAGTAGCAGTAGCAGTAGTACACTAGTAGCAGTAGCAGTAGCAGTAGTACACTAGTAGCAGTAGCAATAATACACTAGTAGCAGTAGTACACTAGTAGCAGTAGCAGTAGTACACTAGTAGCAGTAGTACAGTAGTAGCAGTAGTAGTAGTACACTAGTAGCAGTAGTACAGTAGTAGCAGTAGTACACTAGTAGCAGTAGCAGTAGTACAGTAGTAGCAGTAGCAGTAGTACACTAGTAGCAGTAGTACACTAGTAGCAGTAGTACACTAGTAGCAGTAGTACAGTAGTACACTAGTAGCAGTAGTACAGTAGTAGCAGTAGTACACTAGTAGCAGTAGTACACTAGTAGCAGTAGCAGTAGTACACTAGTAGCAGTAGTAGTAGTACACTAGTAGCAGTAGTACACTAGTAGCAGTAGCAGTAGTACACTAGTAGCAGTAGTAGTAGTACACTAGTAGCAGTAGTACACTAGTAGCAGTAGTACACTAGTAGCAGTAGTACACTAGTAGCAGTAGTACACTAGTAGCAGTAGCAGTAGTACACTAGTAGCAGTAGTACACTAGTAGCAGTAGCAGTAGTACACTAGTAGCAGTAGTACACTAGTAGCAGTAGCAGTAGTACACTAGTAGCAGTAGTACACTAGTAGCAGTAGCAGTAGTACACTAGTAGCAGTAGTACACTAGTAGCAGTAGTACACTAGTAGCAGTAGCAGTAGTACACTAGTAGCAGTAGCAGTAGTACACTAGTAGCAGTAGTACACTAGTAGCAGTAGTACACTAGTAGCAGTAGTACACTAGTAGCAGTAGCAGTAGTACACTAGTAGCAGTAGTACAGTAGTAGCAGTAGTACACTAGTAGCAGTAGTACACTAGTAGCAGTAGTACACTAGTAGCAGTAGTACACTAGTAGCAGTAGCAGTAGTACACTAGTAGCAGTAGCAGTAGTACACTAGTAGCAGTAGCAGTAGTACAGTAGTAGCAGTAGTACACTAGTAGCAGTAGTACAGTAGTAGCAGTAGTACACTAGTAGCAGTAGTACAGTAGTAGCAGTAGTACACTAGTAGCAGTAGTACACTAGTAGCAGTAGTACAGTAGTAGCAGTAGTACACTAGTAGCAGTAGCAGTAGTACACTAGTAGCAGTAGCAGTAGTACACTAGTAGCAGTAGCAGTAGTACACTAGTAGCAGTAGTAGTAGTACACTAGTAGCAGTAGCAGTAGTACACTAGTAGCAGTAGTACACTAGTAGCAGTAGTACACTAGTAGCAGTAGTACACTAGTAGCAGTAGTACAATAGTAGCAGTAGCAGTAGTACACTAGTAGCAGTAGTACACTAGTAGCAGTAGCAGTAGTACACTAGTAGCAGTAGTACACTAGTAGCAGTAGCAGTAGTACACTAGTAGCAGTAGTACACTAGTAGCAGTAGCAGTAGTACACTAGTAGCAGTAGTACACTAGTAGCAGTAGTACACTAGTAGCAGTAGCAGTAGTACACTAGTAGCAGTAGTACACTAGTAGCAGTAGTACACTAGTAGCAGTAGTACACTAGTAGCAGTAGCAGTAGTACACTAGTAGCAGTAGTACACTAGTAGCAGTAGCAGTAGTACACTAGTAGCAGTAGTACAGTAGTAGCAGTAGTACACTAGTAGCAGTAGTACACTAGTAGCAGTAGTACACTAGTAGCAGTAGCAGTAGTACACTAGTAGCAGTAGTACAGTAGTAGCAGTAGTACACTAGTAGCAGTAGTACACTAGTAGCAGTAGTACACTAGTAGCAGTAGTACACTAGTAGCAGTAGCAGTAGTACACTAGTAGCAGTAGCAGTAGTACACTAGTAGCAGTAGTACACTAGTAGCAGTAGTACACTAGTAGCAGTAGTACAGTAGTAGCAGTAGTACACTAGTAGCAGTAGTACACTAGTAGCAGTAGTACAGTAGTAGCAGTAGTACACTAGTAGCAGTAGTACACTAGTAGCAGTAGCAGTAGTACACTAGTAGCAGTAGCAGTAGTACACTAGTAGCAGTAGTACACTAGTAGCAGTAGTAGTAGTACACTAGTAGCAGTAGCAGTAGTACACTAGTAGCAGTAGTACACTAGTAGCAGTAGTACAGTAGTAGCAGTAGTACACTAGTAGCAGTAGTACACTAGTAGCAGTAGCAGTAGTACACTAGTAGCAGTAGCAGTAGTACACTAGTAGCAGTAGTAGTAGTACACTAGTAGCAGTAGCAGTAGTACACTAGTAGCAGTAGTACACTAGTAGCAGTAGTACAGTAGTAGCAGTAGTACACTAGTAGCAGTAGTACACTAGTAGCAGTAGCAGTAGTACACTAGTAGCAGTAGTACACTAGTAGCAGTAGCAGTAGTACACTAGTAGCAGTAGTACAGTAGTAGCAGTAGTACACTAGTAGCAGTAGTACACTAGTAGCAGTAGTACAGTAGTAGCAGTAGTACACTAGTAGCAGTAGTACACTAGTAGCAGTAGCAGTAGTACACTAGTAGCAGTAGCAGTAGTACACTAGTAGCAGTAGTACACTAGTAGCAGTAGTACACTAGTAGCAGTAGTACACTAGTAGCAGTAGTACACTAGTAGCAGTAGTACACTAGTAGCAGTAGTACACTAGTAGCAGTAGCAGTAGTACACTAGTAGCAGTAGTACACTAGTAGCAGTAGCAGTAGTACACTAGTAGCAGCAGTACACTAGTAGCAGTAGCAGTAGTACACTAGTAGCAGTAGCAGTAGTAGCAGTAGTACACTAGTAGCAGTAGTACACTAGTAGCAGTAGCAGTAGTACACTAGTAGCAGTAGTACAGTAGTAGCAGTAGTACACTAGTAGCAGTAGTACACTAGTAGCAGTAGTACACTAGTAGCAGTAGCAGTAGTACACTAGTAGCAGTAGTACAGTAGTAGCAGTAGTACACTAGTAGCAGTAGTACACTAGTAGCAGTAGTACACTAGTAGCAGTAGCAGTAGTACACTAGTAGCAGTAGCAGTAGTACACTAGTAGCAGTAGTACACTAGTAGCAGTAGTACACTAGTAGCAGTAGTACAGTAGTAGCAGTAGTACACTAGTAGCAGTAGTACACTAGTAGCAGTAGTACAGTAGTAGCAGTAGTACACTAGTAGCAGTAGTACACTAGTAGCAGTAGCAGTAGTACACTAGTAGCAGTAGCAGTAGTACACTAGTAGCAGTAGTACACTAGTAGCAGTAGTAGTAGTACACTAGTAGCAGTAGCAGTAGTACACTAGTAGCAGTAGTACACTAGTAGCAGTAGTACAGTAGTAGCAGTAGTACACTAGTAGCAGTAGTACACTAGTAGCAGTAGCAGTAGTACACTAGTAGCAGTAGCAGTAGTACACTAGTAGCAGTAGTAGTAGTACACTAGTAGCAGTAGCAGTAGTACACTAGTAGCAGTAGTACACTAGTAGCAGTAGTACAGTAGTAGCAGTAGTACACTAGTAGCAGTAGTACACTAGTAGCAGTAGCAGTAGTACACTAGTAGCAGTAGTACAGTAGTAGCAGTAGTACACTAGTAGCAGTAGTACACTAGTAGCAGTAGTACAGTAGTAGCAGTAGTACACTAGTAGCAGTAGTACACTAGTAGCAGTAGCAGTAGTACACTAGTAGCAGTAGCAGTAGTACACTAGTAGCAGTAGTACACTAGTAGCAGTAGTACACTAGTAGCAGTAGTACACTAGTAGCAGTAGCAGTAGTACACTAGTAGCAGTAGTACACTAGTAGCAGTAGCAGTAGTACACTAGTAGCAGCAGTACACTAGTAGCAGTAGCAGTAGTACACTAGTAGCAGTAGCAGTAGTAGCAGTAGTACACTAGTAGCAGTAGTACACTAGTAGCAGTAGCAGTAGTACACTAGTAGTAGTAGTACACTAGTAGTAGTAGTACACTAGTAGCAGTAGCAGTAGTACACTAGTAGCAGTAGTACACTAGTAGCAGTAGCAGTAGTACACTAGTAGCAGTAGCAGTAGTACACTAGTAGCAGTAGCAGTAGTAGCAGTAGTACACTAGTAGCAGTAGTACAGTAGTAGCAGTAGTACACTAGTAGCAGTAGTACACTAGTAGCAGTAGCAGTAGTACACTAGTAGCAGTAGTACAGTAGTAGCAGTAGTACACTAGTAGCAGTAGTACACTAGTAGCAGTAGTACACTAGTAGCAGTAGCAGTAGTACACTAGTAGCAGTAGTACACTAGTAGCAGTAGCAGTAGTACACTAGTAGCAGTAGTACACTAGTAGCAGTAGTACACTAGTAGCAGTAGTACACTAGTAGCAGTAGTACACTAGTAGCAGTAGCAGTAGTACACTAGTAGCAGTAGTACACTAGTAGCAGTAGTACACTAGTAGCAGTAGTACACTAGTAGCAGTAGTACACTAGTAGCAGTAGCAGTAGTACACTAGTAGCAGTAGTACACTAGTAGCAGTAGCAGTAGTACACTAGTAGCAGTAGTACACTAGTAGCAGTAGTACACTAGTAGCAGTAGTACACTAGTAGCAGTAGTACAGTAGTAGCAGTAGTACACTAGTAGCAGTAGTACAGTAGTAGCAGTAGTACACCAGTAGCAGTAGTACACTAGTAGCAGTAGTACACTAGTAGCAGTAGTACACTAGTAGCAGTAGCAGTAGTACACTAGTAGCAGTAGTACACTAGTAGCAGTAGCAGTAGTACACTAGTAGCAGTAGCAGTAGTACACTAGTAGCAGTAGTACACTAGTAGCAGTAGCAGTAGTACAGTAGTAGCAGTAGTACACTAGTAGCAGTAGCAGTAGTACAGTAGTAGCAGTAGCAGTAGTACACTAGTAGCAGTAGTACACTAGTAGCAGTAGCAGTAGTACACTAGTAGCAGTAGTACACTAGTAGCAGTAGTACACTAGTAGCAGTAGCAGTAGTACACTAGTAGCAGTAGTACACTAGTAGCAGTAGTACAGTAGTAGCAGTAGTACACTAGTAGCAGTAGTACACTAGTAGCAGTAGTACACTAGTAGCAGTAGTACACTAGTAGCAGTAGCAGTAGTACACTAGTAGCAGTAGTACACTAGTAGCAGTAGCAGTAGTACACTAGTAGCAGTAGCAGTAGTACACTAGTAGCAGTAGTACACTAGTAGCAGTAGCAGTAGTACACTAGTAGCAGTAGTACACTAGTAGCAGTAGCAGTAGTACACTAGTAGCAGTAGTACACTAGTAGCAGTAGTACACTAGTAGCAGTAGTACACTAGTAGCAGTAGTACAGTAGTAGCAGTAGTACACTAGTAGCAGTAGTACACTAGTAGCAGTAGCAGTAGTACACTAGTAGCAGTAGTACACTAGTAGCAGTAGCAGTAGTACACTAGTAGCAGTAGTACACTAGTAGCAGTAGTACACTAGTAGCAGTAGTACACTAGTAGCAGTAGTACAGTAGTAGCAGTAGCAGTAGTACACTAGTAGCAGTAGTACACTAGTAGCAGTAGCAGTAGTACACTAGTAGCAGTAGTACAGTAGTAGCAGTAGTACACTAGTAGCAGTAGTACACTAGTAGCAGTAGTACAGTAGTAGCAGTAGTACACTAGTAGCAGTAGTACACTAGTAGCAGTAGTACACTAGTAGCAGTAGCAGTAGCAGTAGTACACTAGTAGCAGTAGTAGTAGTACACTAGTAGCAGTAGTACACTAGTAGCAGTAGCAGTAGTACACTAGTAGCAGTAGTACACTAGTAGCAGTAGTACACTAGTAGCAGTAGCAGTAGCAGTAGTACACTAGTAGCAGTAGTAGTAGTACACTAGTAGCAGTAGTACACTAGTAGCAGTAGCAGTAGCAGTAGTACACTAGTAGCAGTAGTAGTAGTACACTAGTAGCAGTAGTACACTAGTAGCAGTAGTACACTAGTAGCAGTAGTACACTAGTAGCAGTAGCAGTAGTACACTAGTAGCAGTAGTACACTAGTAGCAGTAGCAGTAGTACACTAGTAGCAGTAGTACAGTGGTGTAGAACTTTCTAAAAAGCTGTTTTGTTTACTTCTGTCATCATAGCTAGGAGTCTAGGAGCAATGTATTTATAGCCTATTTGCTTTTTCCTACAACTTCCGGAGATTCCCGCGGAGAGAGGTGCGAGCACCCGGAAATACGACACTGTACTCTCTCTCTCTCTCTCGCGCGCGCGTCCGCTCGCTCACGATCTAGGAAGCCCAAAAAAACGAAACGCACGGGGAGCTTTAGCAGCTAGTCGAAACGGATCGGTATCAACTTGCCTCCTGAATCATCGGGAGGCTTTTCAGAAACGAGACGTGTCCCATCCTGTAAAACCAGAGAGCAGGTGACGTCGTCGCCGGGCAGGTTGCGTGTCGTCAGTCAGCTGGAGGCGACCGCATGGCTCTGTGCCCATTGGTTCCACACAGATGAAAGTTGACCAACCGCATGGCTCCTCCTCTGGCATTTTTTCCTTCTGCGTCTCCCTCCCCCTCCTCCTCCTCCTCCCCCTATTGGTCACAATTAGCCTCTAGGTTCTCGCTATAATTATTATTTTGCCACTAGATGTAGGTCACATGGCGTTGGCTGTCACCTCACATTACAGCCCCCCCCCCCCCCCCCCCCCCTCCCCTCTCCTGCATCTGGGGCGCGGGGTCGTGCTGCATGTGGCAGCCTGACCTCCTCCTTCAGTCATGCATGCCTGTAGTACCCCCTCCCTCCACCCAGCAGTGAGGCCTGCTCCTTCCTACGTACAGCAGACGCTCCAAGCCTGACCTCCTCCTTCAGTCATGCATGCCTGTAGTACCCCCTCCCTCCACCCAGCAGTGAGGCCTGCTCCTTCCTACGTACAGCAGACGCTCCAAGCCTGACCTCCTCCTTCAGTCATGCATGCCTGTAGTACCCCCTCCCTCCACCCAGCAGTGAGGCCTGCTCCTTCCTACGTACAGCAGACGCTCCAAGCCTGACCTCCTCCTTCAGTCATGCATGCCTGTAGTACCCCCTCCCTCCACCAGGCGAGGCCTGCTCCTTCCTACGTACAGCAGACGCTCCAAGCCTGACCTCCTCCTTCAGTCATGCATGCCTGTAGTACCCCCTCCCTCCACCAGGCGAGGCCTGCTCCTTCCTACGTACAGCAGACGCTCCAAGCCTGACCTCCTCCTTCAGTCATGCATGCCTGTAGTACCCCCTCCCTCCACCAGGCGAGGCCTGCTCCTTCCTACGTACAGCAGACGCTCCAAGCCTGACCTCCTCCTTCAGTCATGCATGCCTGTAGTACCCCCTCCCTCCACCAGGCGAGGCCTGCTCCTTCCTACGTACAGCAGACGCTCCAAGCCTGACCTCCTCCTTCAGTCATGCATGCAATATATACAGTACATACCAGTACCACAACAGTGGGTATATAATATATACAGTACATACCAGTACCACAACAGTGGGTATATAATATATACAGTACATACCAGTACCACAACAGTGGGTATATAATATATACAGTACATACCAGTACCACAACAGTGGGTATATAATATATACAGTACATACCAGTACCACAACAGTGGGTATATAATATATACAGTACATACCAGTACCACAACAGTGGGTATATACAGTACATACCAGGACTATATATATATATATATTTTTTTTGTATCCACTTTTTCTCTTTTTCTCCCATCCCAATTCCATTGTGCCAATTCTTCCCTCCCCTGTCTTGAACGTTGCTCGCATATGCCCCCCACTGGCCGGTTGTAGGGAGGATAGAAGCCTTGCATCACGTGTCCCCTCCGCTACACGAGGAGGCAACCTGTCACATCTTTTCACCTGCCAGCGCGGACTCTCATTGGCGAGGAGTAACGTGTGGGAGGCTCACACTACCCCCGCCATTTCCTGTCTCTGCTGTGCAGGCGTCCCCCAACCGACCTGTAGGAGTCGCTGTCCACAACGTCCAGATTACCACCCATCGACTTCCACCCGCCGACTCTGCCAATTGAGTTAGTATGGCGGCCGGCCCAAGCCGGAGGCAACGCCGACAGCGGGAGTCGAACCCGGTGTCTCTTGCGTTCCATATATATATATGGAATGCAAAAGAGAATAAGAACGAGTCACTCACTTGTGTTAACTAGTGTGATGATGAAGATGATGAGGGTAGTGTCATCAAAACAACATAGGTAGGCAATACTTTAAAATCATGGGACCTGTGCCTGTCCTCGCGTTATTATCGGAGACAACCAGCCCAGTATTATGCAAAAACAAAAGTAGGGCGGCCGGGTAGCGCAGAGGACTAAGCGTCTGTCTACCACCGCAGAGACAGTGGGATCGAATCAATCTGCGGTACCTCCGGCTTGGTCGGCCGTCCATACTGACACAATTGGCAGTGTTAGCGGATCCGTGGGAAACCCGGCGTGGGTGGGTCCTGGTCGTTGTAAACAGCGACTCCTACAGTTGGGTCGGGGCGCCTGTTCAGCAGGGAAGGATCTGGGAGAGGTAGTGTGACCTCCCACACGTTACACTCTCCCAGTGAGAGTCCACGCTGCCAGGTGAAAAAGAAGTGGTGGGCTGGCTACACATGTGTCGGAGGAAGCATGTGATAGTCTCCGCCCTCCCGGACCGACGGTAGGGGGCAGAGTGCGCAATGACCAGGAAGGGGAGTGGGAATTGGGACAACGACTAACATTGGGATGGGAGAAAAACGGAAAAAGGAGGGGGGAAAAAGATCATTAAAAAAAAATATATATATATATATATAAAATAAATTTAAAAATAAAATAGTCTGCTGAACATGTTGACGTACGTCAGAGACTAGACTAGGCCTGATTCACACAATAGGACACGTGAATATGTCGTGGATGAAAGCGCTCCATCGCACTTATGCCTGAGCCACATCAAGTGTGGGAAATCTTTGTATATAGACGGCTGCTACTCATAAACGTATAAACAAAGCATTATGGCAGATGAACGTTATTCCCATCGAACAATATTATTTGTTCGAAAACATGCGTGTTGTGTTGGGACACGATGAATCGTCTGGTTCCACAAGCAGATGTCTGATGCAGATCAGTCGTACAAATACAAGTATTGGAATGATTAGTGACATTCTTTGGTTGAAGAGAAGATGGTCTGCAGCAGCATAGACTCTATAACAGCTCCACAGTGAGACTACGAGGTTCTGACATCGCACGCTAGTGTGATAGTAAAGGGTCTGCTGTCGTGTGGCAGTGGAGGGGTTAACCTTCTGTGTATCGTCGCAGTGAAAGGGTTAACCGTTTGGTAGTGTGACAGTAAAGGGTTGACCTGCTGTCGTGTGGCAGTGAAAGGGTTGACCTGCTGTCGTGTGGCAGTGAAGGGGTTAACCTTCTGTGTATCGTCGCAGTGAAAGGGTTAACCGTTTGGTAGTGGGATATTAAAGGGTTGACCTGCTGTCGTGTGGCAGTGAAGGGGTTAACCTTCTGTGTATCGTCGCAGTGAAAGGGTTAACCGTTTGGTAGTGGGATAGTAAAGGGTTAACCTTCTGTCGTGTGGCAGTGAAAGGGTTGACCTGCTGTCGTGTGGCAGTGAAGGGGTTAACCTTCTGTGTATCGTCGCAGTGAAAGGGTTAACCGTTTGGTAGTGTGATAGTAAAGGGTTAACCTTCTGTCGTGTGGCAGTGAAAGGGTTAATAGTGTTGTCGGTATTTTCACATTTAATGATCAATGATTTAGCAGCGAGCGCGACCTCTGTGCGTGTTTTTCGGGTTGCACGGAGATATTACCATATTATTATTATTAGACACTTATGTGTAACGGGGACGCGCTTCAGAATGGACCTCAGAGTCTTGGGATTTAAGTCCGTACACTATATTACTGTTGGCGTATTCTCTCCCCAGCCTCGCTGTGGGCTTTGGGTGCGCCGGCCGGAGTGCATTTAAAGTGGTTGTTATTAAGTGGCCCCATGGGCGGCCAGGTGGTGCAGTGGGCAAGGCACTCACCACCAATGCTGGAGACGCTGGGTGCGCGTGTTCGATCCACATTGTTTTCAGTTTGGCTGGTCGTCCGTACTAATACAATTGGCAGTATTAGAGGGTGGGAAAGCTGATGGGTGGGTCCTGGGCGTTGTGGACAGCGACCCCTACAGTTCGGTCGGGGCGCCTGCTCAGCGAAGGAAGGATCTGGAGGGAGGTAGTGTGACCTTCCACTACCTTCTCCCGGTGAGAGTCTGCGCTGCCGGCTGGCTGCGCATGTGTCGGAGGAAAGCATGTGACAGTCTCCGGCCTCCTGGACCAACAGTAGGGGGTAGAGTGCGCAACAACCAGGAAGGGAGTTGGGAATTGGCATAACGACTAACATTGGGATGGGAGAAAAATCGGAAAAAAGAGGAGGGGGAAAAAAGATAGTAAAAAAAAAACGAACGCACCCTTTAAACGTGAAGATGGAGGCCTTGAACGGAATGTTTGTGTACTTTTTTTCTTCCAGTATGGCCTCCAGTATTTTCCAAATATTTTAATTGTCGATAAATTATAAAGAAAATCTAATTGGTTTATGCGAATATTGTTTTTTCCCCCTTGTTCTTACCGGCACCTACACTGTGAGTGAATGGATGAATGAATGAATGAATGAATGAATGAATGAATGAATGAATGAATTTATTCACACACACACACACGATATATTACATGTACATATCTTCATGTGAAAACAACAACGATGCAATGTGCCAGGTCTCCCAAGAAGCTAGTTAAAGCTTTTGGAGGCGGAGCCTGATCACAAACATAGACAAAATAGAAACAACAAAAAACTAAAACAAAACATACAACGTGGGTAGGCTTACCTTACACACCTACCTACTAACTGACATACAACATGGATACACCTACACGGTGTAGTGCAGCTATTCCCAAACTGGCGTACATGTACCTCCAGGGGTACGCACGCACAATGACATCGGGCGGGGTACGCCAAAGAAATCCGTTTCACTCGGGACCTCAGAGGGTCCTCGCCTCCAAAATGTTCGCTGGCCTCTCATTGAAAATGAATTACCGCCCCCCCCCCGTGTGAAACGGCCTTTACATTTCCAAACAGTCCAAGGTATTGAATAGCCCACCTCTCACTGTCGATTTGTATTTGAATAGTTCCTAGTGACTATGGAATTGTGTCCATCCCTACTGCCTGTAACCATTGGTAACCAGTTTCAAAAGAAAATGCCAAATGTCTGTGCAGTGATGGAGGAGGTAAAACACTGGTAAAGCATGATGTTACTGTCCTGCTGTGACTCGTTTACAAGGTCCAGTGATAAGACGCCAAATTATTATATTTCTGTTGATATATTTCTCATATCAACACAATAGCAAGTGTTGTTTTGCGTATAGCAACCATTGTATCTTCCATGTATAAAACAATGGTTGCTATGTGACAGGCAGCCATGTTGGAAGACCGGGAGAACTACACAAACATTCCATGCAGGGCCTCTATCGAAAGCTTTGAAATGCCAGGAATACTCTCAGATGGGGAGAAAAACCACCATTGTACCACTAGAGGGTGCTGTGACACCTCTTTGTTTGACGACAGGATGATGGGGAATTAATTACTTTATTATGAAGGGAATGGGCCTTCGTTTTGGAAAGAAATTACCGCCGGGCTGCGTCTCCTCTTCTTCGCTGTCGGGGGAACTGTCCAACGTGTCTTTAGGACTGTCATTACTACTTAACCTCAACTTAAGAAGGAGGAGAACAAGAAATTACATCACATCTTCCTTCTAGAGAGGCCCGTTGCTTTTATTCTGGTCTGTCCGGGTACCAGATCTTCCTAAAGACAGGGGGAGAAAGGGTGGAAAATGGTAATAATTCATCAGGCTCCACAACAGTGAGCAGGGACCGCTGCCAGACATCCAACTACTAGGAACCTCCACCACTGAGTGTGTCTGACTCCCACCTAAACGGACAGCGTATAACGTATGAAGCATACTGCACCTTATGTGTATACTGTATACTTACTTCACCAGAGCATATTTTTTACCATTTTTAGATGATATATTAGAGTAGATATTAGATTATAGTACATATTGTAAGTTTATTTATTGTAGGGCCAGTGTTTCCCACAGGATTTTGTGAGACTGTGGTGGGTGAACCTGGGCCCCCGGAATTATCTTTTTTTGTACATTTTAAAGTTAAATGCATCAATCTGGTATATTTGTATATTCTCTCCCCACCGTATGTATATTTCTCTCCCACCCACCCACCCACCCCCTCCTAATGTACAGTCTCCTCCCCACCGTATGTATATACTCTCTGTCAGGATCTATGGGTAACATTTGCATATCATATATGTCACAAATGTAACAGTACTATATACCTGTATGTCATGTATGTCCCTATGCCATACATGTCATGTACCCCCCCCCCCTCCTCATGCTGCTATGATGCCTGAATTTCCCCAAGAGGATCAATAAAGGAATATATCTTATCTTAATCTTAACCCTTTCACTACCAAATGGTTAACCCTTTCACTGTGACAATACAGAAGGTTAACCCAATTTCACTGCCCCACGACAAAGGGTTAACCCTTTCACAACCACACTGCAGAAGGTTAACCCTTTCACTGCCACACTACAGACTGTTAACCGTCTGTAGTGTGGTAGTGAAAGGTTAACCGTCTGTAATGTGGTAGTGAAAGGGTTAACCTTCTGTAGTGTGGTAGTGAAAGGGTTAACCTTCTGTAGTGTGGTAGTGAAAGGTTAACCTTCTGTAGTGTGGTAGTGAAAGGGTTAACCGTCTGTAGTGTGGTAGTGAAAGGGTTAACCTTCTGTAGTGTGGTAGTGAAAGGTTAACCGTCTGTAGTGTGGTAGTGAAAGGTTAACCGTCTGTCTGTAGTGTGGTAGTGAAAGGGTTAACCGTCTGTAGTGTGGTAGTGAAAGGTTAACCTTCTGTAGTGTGGTAGTGAAAGGTTAACCTTCTGTAGTGTGGTAGTGAAAGGTTAACCTTCTGTAGTGTGGTAGTGAAAGGTTAACCTTCTGTAGTGTGGTAGTGAAAGGGTTAACCTTCTGTAGTGTGGTAGTGAAAGGTTAACCTTCTGTAGTGTGGTAGTGAAAGGTTAACCCTTCTGTAGTGTGGTAGTGAAAGGTTAACCTTCTGTAGTGTGGTAGTGAAAGGGTTAACCTTCTGTAGTGTGGTAGTGAAAGGTTAACCCTTCTGTAGTGTGGTAGTGAAAGGTTAACCTTCTGTAGTGTGGTAGTGAAAGGGTTAACCTTCTGTAGTGTGGTAGTGAAAGGTTAACCCTTCTGTAGTGTGGTAGTGAAAGGTTAACCTTCTGTAGTGTGGTAGTGAAAGGGTTAACCTTCTGTAGTGTGGTAGTGAAAGGTTAACCTTCTGTAGTGTGCTTCTAGTTTTCGTTATTATTATTATTAACCCTTTCGCTACCAGAGAACCTTGCTGCCCCGTGTCTCACTGGTGCGTGTCTTGTCTGTTCTCTCCACCAGAGGGCCAGAAGCGCAGCCTGCAGACGGCCCAGAACCTGCTGCGGGAGGAGGTGGCGCGCGCCGAGGCACAGTCCGAGGTGAGAGGCCGACCAAACAAAACAATAATGTCTTTTTGAGGTCGTCGTCGACGGTAACGGAGCAGCCCAGGAGTTCTCGTGTCCTCGTGAAACATTTCCCGGTGGATTTGATTTATGTCCGCTTTTATGCGTGTGTGGACGTTGCCAGTTGGTTTCTAAATGACGACACAGGCCCCGACACTGGAGTTCTGGTTTGTTGGGTTGTACTTGAAAACCAACAAGCTCCCATGTGGAATAGAATAAAATGTCATTTGAATACAATAGAAATATTGTGGACAGACCAACCAACCACAGGCCGCTTTCCTGCAACGGTCACCCAGTCTTTTAGCTGTCATTTGTCTGTTCCGCTTCATGTATTAAATACCTTGTAATTGTATTTGGTTGTTTGTTTGATGTGTGTTTTAATTATTATTCCCCTCTTACCTCATTACCTTTTCATCCGTCTGTTTTCTATTTTATTTATTACATTTTCAGCCCCCTTTCCCGGCTGCAACCCTTGGAGGGGCCCTTGTGTCCTCTCGCCAGGCCGGCGTTTTAAATAAGAATTTGTTCTTATTTGACCGGTCAAAAAAAGATTATTATGACATTTACATTTACTTTTATCCAAAGCGACTTACAAGTTCTGTACGACAGGTCATCAGGAAGGATACAACTCTATCAGCTGAGTAACAATGTTCATCAAAGTGTTGCGTGTTACAGTGCAGGTTAGTTTATTAGGACAAGTGCATGACAGTAAGGTTAGTGTAACTGAGGGGTACAATTCCCTGACTGTATTAATCAAGTATGGTATCATTAAACCACTACCGTCTTATGTACATTATACTGGCCATACCGTACACAAGTATATGATGAGAACACCTCCACAATGACACGGTTTCCACACAAGTACTCGTTTAGAAGAATATTTATTAACAGCAATGATATTATATTACATTACTTTGGATGCGCTTATAAGGCAAAGAATGTGCGTAGGCAAATCAATATTGAATGTCCATTCTCAGGTTACGCAGGAGGTAATTATACAACCTGAATCTTAGGGATTATATCTAGGGGATACTGGTAGGGGGGTTCCACCGGTTGTAAGCCAGCAGGGGGAGCAAATGCTCGAATGCAAAGTCAATGGTCAGCGGGGACTCTAATGCAAAGTCTGCTCGGGAAGGCGGTATTACTCCCTGTATCAGCGGACGAAAGGCAGCCGCTGTAATCCCAGTATGCGAGCAGCACAAGTGGAAGCCGGTCAGCCTCTCCAATAGAGACGGGCTCGAATGATGTCCTCACGGGCAGGTCCCACAGCAGTGGGTGTAGACGATTATTCTCCGCTCCAAACAGCCTGGTCCAAAGCAATAAGAATAATAATAATCCAGCCGGAAAAGGGCTCTGCTGGCGCCGGTGTAGATCCTCCGGTGCGCGGTACTTCACATTAACTAAGTCGAACTTGACGTTATTCAACTAAGCTATGATACTTTACTGTCCTATTCGCACGCGGCTATAAGTGCTCTATTTAGACACACAATTGCTCACTTCACTTGGTCTGTGACTCGTAATGAAGGCTTACTAGTAAGGAGCGAACGATACGTTGAACAAACGTATTAGGATAAACAAGACTCTATTTTGGGGCAATACGGGCCCACTTCACCGCACGTTGCATAGTGGGTGAGGCTTCACTTGAGTAACTCGAACTCGAACTGAACGGACTGCGGACTGAACTGAACGGAACTTCTGTATTCGCCTGCGCCATATTTATATGTTGGGCGAATAAACTAGTACCAGCCTCCTCTCTGTCTCGTAGTCCTGGGCAGAGCCGGGCATGTTGAGACAAGCCTTGACGGTAGCTTTGAACTCGACTCTGGGGGTAAGACACTGGCGCTGGTGGCACGCCACCCAATAAGAGAACGAAATATTATGGTCTGTAGGCTACTGGGTTAAAGGGATATTCCGTGTATGTGTACAAAGAATACACAAGGGATATCAAACGATATACAAATATTATGCAATATATATCAATCAATAAATACATATATTCGGTTTAATCTGACCCTTTGTAACAGCCGCCCCCTAATTAGTCCCACCTAATTAGCTAACCGCACCTAACCGCACTGTCCACTACTCAATGTCAGTTGTGAGGGTAGGCAGTTCACAAAGTCAGGGGTCATGGTCGTCATTAAGCGAGTCGGGGAGCCTTGGCGACTCTATCAGCCTCGCCACGGGTCGGTTGTATGTCCGCCCTTGGCCGAGCACTTCTGCCACTCTGACCTTTCCGTCGGCACCAGTGGTCACTTTGCTTACGCGGCCGGCCGGCCACGCAGCTCGGGGTAGTGACTGGTCTATGGTCATGACGACTGGACGGGATGAAGGGGGGCTTAGGAGGAAGCGGGCCTGAGACTGCTTTAATCTGTGCTTGGCTGTGCCTCCTCCTCCTCCGTCTGTTTCTCTTGTTTGCTCTGTACCCCGTCTGAGGAGGGGCCGGTCCCGGCCGCCCCGTCAAGGAGTCGCTTGGGGTGCTGGGTTCGAGGTCAGCTACGTCTGAAGCGCAGCTGAGGGGGGTGGAGTTCCGAACTCCCTCTGGTGCCCACGGTTCTCTCACGGGCCTCTCGCTTAATGTCAATAGCCTCTGCTGTACGAGGGAGTGGCCGGTGTCGCTCGCCTTTGTGTGTAGGCAGCGTGTAGACGTGGGTTGACTGTCAAGTCCGTAGAGGGGGCCCTGGAGCGTCCATCCCAGTCGGGTCTGAACCGCGACTGGGCATCCTTTGGGTCCGATGTGGGCCGCCTCAATTGGGAGAATGAGGTCCGCGTGGTCGGAGCCGATGAGCAGGGTCGGTGTGGCGCCGTCGATAAGCGGTATAGGTAGTTGACGTAGGTGCACATACTTAGCCATCAGCTGTGGGATGGGGTAGGTGTACTGAGACAAGCCTATGTCGTGGCTGGTGAAGACGTTGGTTATACTATACTGCTTCTCGGGCTGGTCCACCGCTGCTATCTTGAAGGAGACCTTTTCACCTTTTATGGTCTTCTGGTCCCTTCTGATGGTGCGTATGGTCATGGTATCTTTGACACCCCGCAGGCCCAACTGGGCTGCTGCGGAAGCGAGGAGGAGAGTCTTTTCAGACCCATCGTCCAGGACGGCGTAAGTGTCCAGGACCTTGTCCTCGTAGCTCAGGAGCACTCTGACCACTTTGAGGAGCACTCGGGGGGTCCCGCTATGCTGGTCAATGTGGAGCACTCCTGTTGGTCGTTGCCTTGGACCTTCTGGTGGGCTCCGCACTGTGCTGCGCGGTAAGCGGCGCCCGCCTGGGCCGCCCCTGCGCGGTAAGCGGCGCCCGCCTGGGCCGCCTCACGCCACTGGTCAACTTGGACGGGGTTCAGTGTCTTATATTCGGCACACTGTGCCAGCCAGTGTCCGCCATCGCAGTAGGTACAGTAGGGAGCGGTCTGGTGGCTCTTCGGTACTGGTGCCACCGCCTCGGCATGGTACATTACCGCGACGGGCCCACTCTGTTGTCCTGGCTGACGCCTGTTGATGTCATGCAGGACCTCCAAGTGGGTGCCACCGCACCTGCTGCACTTCTTCTTCAAGCGGCACTCAGCTGCTAGGTGGCTGCGCGCGCAGCGGAAGCAGCGGCGGTGGTCCTTGATCCACTGACTCACCTCGTCCGTGGTCAGCTTCCCGAAAGTGTCGCATTGGTACAGCCGATGTTCTCCCTCACAGTACTGGCACTCAATCTTCCACTGGTCCTCTTTCGTCGAGGGGGTGTTGTGGTTCTTGTGCTGCGGTACTGATTCGGCTTGGTGCATAACGGTCACCAACCGGCGGTTATCCGTTGATCCCCGAGGTCCGAGTCTTGGGCTTGGTCCACTCCATACGAACGTGTCGAGTCGTAGGCTACTGACCTCCCTGGCGAGGAACTCAGATAGGTCTAGGAGGGATGCCTCTGGGCCGTTGGGGTCGCGGTAGTCTCTCTGCCGCCTGAAGCGCTCTTGTCGGGCGGGAGGGAGCTTCTCTAATATCCTCTCTACATTAGAGTTAGCGTACAGTTCATAGATCCCCTTTTCCTTTTGGGCCCCCAGCATCCCTACCAGGGACTGTACCTTGATAGACAGGTCATCTAATGCTCTGTTGTCTCTGGCTGGGGGGAGACGGTCAATGTCTCTTATCTCCTGTATCACGTAGTCCCATATGCGTCCATAACGTTGGTCGAGGGCTACTAGAGCCGCGGTGTATGGGGTAGTAGAGCTGGAATATGCCAGCGCTATATTGTGCGCTCTGGGCACCTTCAGGTGCTTGAGGAGGATAGCATACTTGTACGGTTCATCTGGTACGTCGGACAGCATCGTCTCTAGGCACATTCGTAGCTCTGTGTACTGTGCTCTGTTCTCGTGTGTGAAGTCCGGGAACGTCGGTGTGCCAAGGTACGATGCCATGGATGACTGGCACATCGGTGAGCGTTGGGGGAGAGGCCTCCTAGGCGAGTCTCCTCTTGCGTGTCGTCTTGGGCTGGTACTTGGTGGGTACCGAAGGTCGGGTACCCAGGTGCTGTTCCTCGGGGCTGGCGGTGCGTCAAACTCGCCCGTGAGTGGAGTCGGGGGTTTGTAGCGCAGGGCCTCGGGGCTGACTTCTGGGCTGTACTGGACCTCCTGGTCCAGAGTACGTTGCTGCTGGTCGGGGCTGTACTGGGCCTCCTGGGCCAGAGTACGTTGCTGCTGGTCGGCTTGACCTTCCTCCTCCTCCTCCTCCTCCTCCTCCTCTTCCTCTGCTAGGTCCTGGAGTCTTCGGTTCAGTCTCTCGGCGTGGTCCGGTTCTTCCCGGTTGCTGGGTCTCGTATGGACCGGCCGGGGAGGGTGTTCGGAGACGTGGACAGGATCCTCCTGTTGGCGGGGTCCCGGGTCGCTTGGTCGGGTAGGGGAATGCGTCCTAGACCCGTGTCGTGACGATCTCCGGGAGCTCCGTGCGGAGTGAGGGGGTGTCGCCATGGCAACCAGTTTGTCTATCAGCTCCGCCTGTAGCCGGTCGCGCTCTGCCTCGCGCTGGGCATGGGCTGCGTCGCGCGCTGCTTCGCGCTGGGCATTGGCGGCGTCGCGCTGCGCATTGGCGCTGGCCTGGGCGGCGTCGCGCTGTGCGTTGGCGGCGGCGCGCTGGGCATTGGCGCTGGCATGGGCGGCGTGGAGCTGTGCATTTGCGGCAGCGTGCTGTGCATCGGCGCGGCTTCTTTCAATGTTCTCTTCCGTCTGAAGGCGTCTGGTCTCCAGTCTTATGCGGTCGTTTTCACTCCTTTGTTGCGCCTGGAAGCGCTCTCGCTCGGCTGCAAAATGTTCGCGCTCGCGCGTCTGTTGCGCTTGAAGTCGATCGCGTTCGGTGGAGGCTGCCAGGGTGGCGATGAGTGCCTGCGCCAGCATCTTGTCCGCCTCGCTGGGGGAAGACGCCGTTCGGGGCGATCGGCTCCCGGCAGTACTTGTTGGAGATCCGTTCTCCTGTCGCGTACCGAGGAGATCCATCTCCTGGGTGCGCGTCTCTTCTTGTGGTGGGTCGGGTTCCATCCCGGGAGGGCTTTCTTTATCCTGGAGCTCTCCGGGGACTACCTCGTCGACGTTGTCTGGGGATAAAGTCATGTCATGTCCCTCCTGGTCCCCCCCGTGAGCTTGGTCAGTTACGTTAGAACCCACTGGGGTCTCTACTGGCGGGGTAGCCTGGTCGGTAGGGTTGGACATAATTTTACTATCCGCTTTAGTTATTTTATCCGTATTTAACTTCCCTTTAAAGCTAGGTATTGGACTGACAGTGTATGCCTCTAGATAGGGAGGTGGCTGCCGTCTGCGCTGCGGGCGATCTAGCTTAGGAGAACCGTTTGTGGAGTGTTCATCATCGGCCATGTCAATATTAATATTATATTAATATTACGCTAATTCTCTCCGGCTCGAAGGACCAATTGTAACTGAGGGGTACAATTCCCTGACTGTATTAATCAAGTATGGTATCATTAAACCACTACCGTCTTATGTACATTATACTGGCCATACCGTACACAAGTATATGATGAGAACACCTCCACAATGACACGGTTTCCACACAAGTACTCGTTTAGAAGAATATTTATTAACAGCAATAATATTATATTACATTACTTTGGATGCGCTTCTAAGGCAAAGAATGTGCGTAGGCAAATCAATATTGAATGTCCATTCTCAGGTTACGCAGGAGGTAATTATACAACCTGAATCTTAGGGATTATATCTAGGGGATACTGGTAGGGGGGTTCCACCGGTTGTAAGCCAGCAGGGGGAGCAAATGCTCTAATGCAAAGTCAATGGTCAGCGGGGACTCTAATGCAAAGTCTGCTCGGGAAGGCGGTATTACTCCCTGTATCAGCGGACGAAAGGCAGCCGCTGTAATCCCAGTATGCGAGCAGCACAAGTGGAAGCCGGTCAGCCTCTCCAATAGAGACGGGCTCGAGTGATGTCCTCACGGGCAGGTCCCACAGCAGTGGGTGTAGACGATTATTCTCCGCTCCAAACAGCCTGGTCCAAAGCAATAAGAATAATAATAATCCAGCCGGAAAAGGGCTCTGCTGGCGCCGGTGTAGATCCTCCGGTGCGCGGTACTTCACATTAACTAAGTCGAACTTGACGTTATTCAACTAAGCTATGATACTTTACTGTCCTATTCGCACGCGGCTATAACTGCTCTATTTAGACACACAATTGCTCACTTCACTTGGTCTGTGACTCGTAATGAAGGCTTACTAGTAAGGAGCGAACGATACGTTGAACAAACGTATTAGGATAAACAAGACTCTATTTTGGGGCAATACGGGCCCTACTTCACCGCACGTTGCATAGTGGGTGAGGCTTCACTTGAGTAACTCGAACTCGAACTGAACGGACTGCGGACTGAACTGAACGGAACTTCTGTATTCGCCTGCGCCATATTTATATGTTGGGCGAATAAACTAGTACCAGCCTCCTCTCTGTCTCGTAGTCCTGGGCAGAGCCGGGCATGTTGAGACAAGCCTTGACGGTAGCTTTGAACTCGACTCTGGGGGTAAGACACTGGCGCTGGTGGCACGCCACCCAATAAGAGAACGAAATATTATGGTCTGTAGGCTACTGGGTTAAAGGGATATTCCGTGTATGTGTACAAAGAATACACAAGGGATATCAAACGATATACAAATATTATGCAATATATATCAATCAATAAATACATATATTCGGTTTAATCTGACCCTTTGTAACAGTTAGCATTAGATTTTTTTTATTCTTTATTTTTTATTATTATTTCAGATAATGGTTGAAGAAGTGCGTCTTTAGTCGATGACGAAAGATTGGACGGGATTCGGCTGTCCTAACTGGGGTGGGTAGTTCATTCCACCATTGTGGGGTAAGGACTGAGAATAGGCGGCTTCTCTTTGATGACCCTCCCGGAGCTTGGATAGGAGTAGGTCTGAGGCGGCCAGAAGATGCAGAGCGTAGGGGTCTTGAGGGTGTGTAGTTAGAGACCATTGACCGGAGGTAGGCGGTTCCCTTTGCCGCACGGTATGCTAGGTCGAGGGCCTTGAAGCGGATACGTGCAGCAATGGGGAGCCAGTGCAGGTCCCTAAAAAGTGGGGTGACATGGGCCGACTTCGGTAGGTTTGAGATCAGGCGGGCCGCTGCGTTTTGAATGAGTTGAAGAGGGTTTGTGGCAGTGGCCGGGAGGCCAGCTAGCAGTGCGTTGCAGTAGTCGAGGCGGGAGATGACTGTTGATTGGACGAGGAGTTGGGTGGCTTCTTTTGTCAGGAAGGGGCGGATCCTTCTGACGTTGCTCAGGAGGAATCTGCAGGTTCTGGTTGTCGCTGCGATGTGAGCAGAGAAGTTCAACTGGTCGTTGAGGACAACACCAAGGTTCTTGGCGGTCGGGGACGCGGTCACAGCTGCATTCTCGACTGTGATGGAGAGGTCGGTCAGGGGGGAGGATTTGGCTGGCAGGTGGAGCAATTCTGTTTTGCTTAGGTTTAGTTTGAGGTGGTTGGTCGTCATCCAGGCGGAGATGTCGGACAGACAGGCCGAGATCCGCTCAGAGACGTGGATATCTGAGGGAGGGAAGGAGAGGAAGAGTTGAGTATCATCGGCATAACAATGATATGAGAAGCCGTGAGACGTGATAATGTTACCCAGTGATTTAGTGTAGAGGGAGAAGAGAAGGGGTCCTAGGACCGAGCCCTGGGGGACACCCGTCCGCAGGGGGCGGGTGGCCGACAGAGTCCCTCTCCATGACACTTGGTAGGAGCGGTCATTGAGGTATGATGTCAGCCATGTCAGCGCAGATCCAGCCACTCCCATTCCTGCGAGGGCCGCGAGGAGGATCTGATGGTTGACTGTGTCGAAGGCTGCAGATAGATCTAGCAGAATCAGGACAGAGGAGAGGCCTTTCGCTTTTGCTCTGTGACCGCAATTAGGGCCGTTTCTGTGGAGTGGCCAGTCCGGAAGCCAGACTGATTAGGGTCTAGGAGGTCATTATGTAAGAGATAAGCAGTAAGTTGGTTGGATACAGCACGTTCAAGTGTTTTAGAAAGGAAGGAGAGAAGAGAGACAGGACAATAGTTGCCTATGACGGTGGGGTTCAGGGTTGGTTTTTTTATGAGGGGCGTGACTCTGGCTTGTTTTAGGGAGGTGGGGACCACCCCCGAGTTGAGTGAGGAGTTGATGGTTGCAGTTAGGAATGGGAGGATGTCCGGTGCTATGGTCTGGAGGAGTGGAGAGGGTAGCTGGTCCAGCTGGCATGTAGTCGGACGGTTTGACGTTACCAGTGTCAGGGTCTCTGCTTCTGTAATGGGAGAGAAAGATGACAGAGTGAAGGATGAGGTTCTCGATTCAGCATTTGGAATGGGTGGGGGTTGGGAGAAGGAGCTGCGGATGTTCTCAACTTTTTCCTCAAAGAAGATCGCAAAGTCTTCGGCAGAAAAAGATGAGGGAGGAGGGGGTGGTGGGGGGGGGTTTGAGGAGGGAGGACATGGTAGCATGTAGTTTGCGAAGATTCTTGGCAGAGGCCTCGATCCTATGGTGAAAGAAAGAAGCTTTGGCATTAGTAATGGTTTTGGAGAATGTTAAGAGGTTGTGATATGTGTCGATGTCAGCAGTGAGGCGTGACTTTCTATACTTCCTCTCAGCCGCTCTCAGGACCTGTCTTTGTTCTCTCACTGCATCCGTCAGCCATGGACTGGGTGGGGAACGGCGGGCAGGTTTCTCAACGAGAGGACCGAGCTTGTCGGAGGAGGTTGCAAGGGCTGAGAGGAGGGTGGAGGTTGCCATCTCTGTGGGGAGAGCAGAGAAGGTGTCACTCAAAGGTAGAGCGGATATTATGTCAGAGGAGAGGGTGGAGGGGGATAGGAAGGCCAGGTTGCGTCTGAGTGAGACGGTTTGAGTTGGGGTGAAGACCTTTCGGTTAAGCATGAGAGTAGGGATGGGAATTGATAGAATTTTATCGATACGATTCCATTATCGATTCTGCTTATCGATTCGATTCTTTATCGCATCCCTTATCGATACCTGATCAATTTATAATTTAAATAAATAAATTGGAAATGCAACAGAACTAAGCTGGTTAGAATAACAACATGCAACTTGACATTTCTGATTGTCATTTATTGTTGAGCCCCCATGTCAGAAAAATACAAAAACTGTAAAAAATAAAACATTAACTATAGCCTACACTTAAATAAAATGTATTTGAGATTCTCTTAAAATGTATTTATTTTTTTATTCTTAAACTAATTTAATCTATTGAATAACAGGTCGTTATTCCTCTGACTTCTGTCTCACACACACACACACACACACACACACACACACACACACACACACACACACACACACACACACACACACACACACACACACACACACACACACACACACACACACACACACACACACACACACACACACACACACACACAGAGCTCCCTCCCCGGGCCCCTGTCCTTTAAGGTATTGGCTTGTGTTGCTACACGGACACATTTGTATGTTGCACCACGGTACTGCCTGGCTTACAGACTAGTAAACAAACACTCTGTCTCTTATTATATGTGAACTAAAGAGTACAAGGTTTACACAACAGCCCCCACCCGCTGTTTTATTGTATTTGTACCTGCACTACCTGCTGTCAGCTGTTTATCTCTCTGTGTGAGCTTAATTAGCTAGCGTTAGCTCACGTTAGCTAGCGTTAGCTCCGCGGCTAATATTACCTTACCCTGAACTAAATCAATGACTAGGTTCTAAAGCATTCAAGTAGTTTTCACTGCACATAGAAGTAGCCAAACAACGGGAGCATTTCGGGAGCATATGACCAAAACCCAGGCAATTTCGAGCCCTTAAGGAATCAAATAAGTCTGCCATGGCTACATGCTAACGCTAATGTTGTTTTGAAAACCTGGCAGCGATAAGGGAATCGAAAGTCACGGAGGCACACGGTTCCAGGCATCGGACAATTAGGAACCGGTTCCCAACGGGTTTTCGATTCCCATCCCTACATGAGAGTTAGTGAGAAGGATATGAAGGAATGGTCAGATACATGTAGGGGAGTTACCGTGGTGTTAATGATGCTGGAGTTACGGGAAAATATGAGATCCAAGGAGTTGCCTGCTTTGTGGGTGGGAGGCATGGCAGTGGGAGTCAGGTCAAATTGTTGTAGGAGGGAGACCACTGGGACCGACTGAGATGAGTCAGGCAGGTTGAAGTCGCCCAATAGAAGGAGAGGGGTACCATCTTCCGGTAAGGAGCTTAGAAGCATGTCCAGCTCATCTGTGAAGTGATCGAGGGGACCTGGAGGGCGATAGAGTGTAACAATGGTGAGATTGAAAGGATTAGAGACAGATACCGCATGATATTCGAGGGAGGAGAGTGACAGTTCTGGGAGTGGTGTTAAGTTTGTAGCCCATGAAGGAGATGTCATGAGGCCAGTGCCTCCACCCCGTCTGGAAGGTCGAGGTGTGTGAGTGAAGTTATAGTTTGTAGATAATGCTGCAGGTGTTGATGAGTTATTGGGGGTTATCCAGGTCTCAGTTAGAGCCAGGAGCTGCAGATTTTGACTATGGGCGTAGGCAGTAATGAAGTTAGCTTTCTTGACTGCTGATTGACAATTCCATAAGCCTCCCCGTACTGTGACAGGTGTATTAGTGGCTGTAGGAGGGTAGGAGAAATTAGCCGGGTTGCTAGCAAACTGTCGTGGATGGGTTGAATCTCTTCTGGAGGAGCATTGTGTTGTTTGTTTGAACAGTTCTTGGGGCTTTGGACCTTCTGTAGCTTGTCTTCTCCCCTCACAGCTGTGTGTTTATCCTCTGTTCTCCTGTAGTTTGTCTTCTCCCCTCACAGCTGTGTGTTTATCTCCACAGGAGCTGCTGGAGAGCTTCATGGAGGGGAGCGTGCCTCTGGAGGGCTTCCTGGACTCCTTCCACAGCTCCAGGAAGTCCTACCACGTCCGCCGCGCCCAGGTGGAGAAGGTCCACGACGCCGGTCGTCAGCAAGGCAAGCTGAAGAAGCAGCAGCAGGAGGAGCAGCAGCAGAAGGAGCAGCAGGAGAAGGAGGAGGAGGAGAAGAAGAGGAGCAGCATGGAGCGGCTCCCCGAGCCTCAGAGGCCCAACGGCTACGCCGCGGCCCAGCAGGCCCCCCCCCCGCCGCGGATCTTCCTGCTCCGCCAAGGCCTCACCCCGGCCCTCCTGCTGCCTTCTCATTTCCCCCTGTCCCCGCCCGCCTCCGCCCCCGCCCTCCACCACCACCCCCACCACCACCACCTCCACCCCCCCGACGCTCTGTTAGGACAGACGCACATCCTGAGCCCCAGCGGAGGCCTCTCTGCCCACGGCCAGCCGGTGGGGCTCAGGGTCATCGGACAGCTCCAGGGCGGCTGGCCCCCGGGCGGCAGGCCGGTGCGGCTGCAGCAGCTCTACAGGCCCAGCCCCCAACAGCAGCCAGAGCCGCCCTACCGATAACCGCCAGCAGGGGGGGGTGCTGGTGGGAGGAGACACGGAGTCACACTGTGGGGTCGTCAGGCCGGCGGAGGGAGAGACACCTCTTCGTACAGCGGCCCTGGAGACGAGCTGGTCGTCAGCTTCCATCCTTCATCCACGACACGCGCGTCGACATGCAGACCATCAGAGGGGATAAGGGAACACAGGGAGAGAGAGAGGGGGGGAGAGGGGGGGGGGGGGGAGATTCAGGGCTCGGGAGAGAACACCTATTTTATTTTGTATTGTCTTTGAACGTTCTAAAGTAAGGGGCGCGGTCGTGGGACGCAGCTCTCCACTGTCTGTCTTCAGTTTGTCCAACGGGACGTTCACACGACATAGGACTGAAAATGGCTTTATATGAAATGCAAAAGTGTCGTTGACCTGAAATGATGTCATCAATAAAGTCCATATCATGGCATTATAAACTCTCATATCCACTTTTTTTTTTTTTTTATATACACGGAGCAAGTCGTTGGTATTGGGGGTCAGGCCAATAATTCACAGTTATTGTATCGTAGCGGGATCATATTGTGATGGAATTATGATATTGTGATATTATTGTCTGATATTATCGTTGCACGCAATTCTGTCACGAATGGATGATATCTACATACTGTGTTAACTAAGGTTTTTCTCAAAATGTGTTCTTGAGTGATTGAGAGGATGTCATTTGAAAACGAGAGTTTCGGTTTGACAGGTCACGCGGTTCGATTATTTATTTGATTTTGCATTATGTGAACAGATATTGAGGATACATGATGTTATTCCATGATTTTAATTTCTCTCATATCACGCCGTCCTAAATTGATATCCATGCTTGTTGGGACCATTCCGGAGGTTAGCTAATGCAAATATTAGAAACTGCTGGACAAAGTTTGAAGTTTGATCAGATGGATTCCTGAACATGTGGTGTTCCATACCAAAGCGGATACTGTGATTTACCATATCTTAATAGAAATAAAAGCCCTCCTGATTATCTTGATATTTAGTTGTTTTGTTCACCCGGTCCTCCTGCCTCACGTCGTGTGGGTCGTCTCATGATTATCGTGAACTGTTTTTTTTTTATTCTTTATATTTATCCTTTATTTATCCAGGAATGTCCCTGAAAAAAAAACAAGTATTTCTATCTAACGGAACGTAGGCCAAGTGCGTCCACATTTTTATAGGATTCTATCACATTTTCATAACAATAGCACCCTGCGCCGTTTTCATTGGGGTTTCTTACAAATTAACGATGCTTTATCTTGTCCTTTATATGCCGATTATCATTAGAATCTTAAATTGTACCATATGTCCCCCTTTAGACAACATATGTAATGCTACCAGCGCACTTTTGTTAAGATAATTAGTTGGCCATTCGCGGTCGCTATACCGAGGTTGCAGTAATAGTTTAACGCTGTTCAGATCACGTCGGAGAATATAGACCGATCCCAGTGACCTGCGACCTGTGCTAACACTCTTGGGAAATGCAGTGTTGTAGTTCTCAACATTTTCAGCCTTTAATTTTAAACCAATGCTGCCATCTACTGACAACAAAAAAGTGTTGTCTAATCGTCACCTTGAGAGCTACTTCCGTATACAGCGCCGCCCCAAACCCATTCTAGAGATTCCCACTTTTTGCTGGGAGTGGGGCGTGGCCGTATTTGGTCCCAGACAATAAGAGTGGCTGCAATTGGTCACCGTGACGTTATCCCATTGAGATACGAGATCTCTTCTTCCAGGGAGTCCTGACCAACACGGCACACAACAAGTTTCAACATAAAAACAAGGGCATTAAACAAAAAACATACAAATCAAATATAAACACAGAAGGCCATGTGTGCAGTGGCAAGGAGCATAATCACATCAACAATAGCATCAGGTAAAACAGTTACATGTTTCATGAAGGGCCAATCGTAGCAGACCTTTAAAAGCATTCACAGTAGGAAGTGCCTCTAGACAAAGTTTCACTTGCAGTGTATTCCATAAAAAGGGAGTGTCGTATATTCTATACATAACTCAAGGTTTATTTACAGTACAATGAGGTTGCTATCTGGGACCAAACCAAAGTACATGAGACCAAAGTAAAAACAAAGAAACAAAAACAAAAGGAACATGAGACCAAAGTAAAAACAAAGTAAAAACAAAGAAACAAAAACAAAGAAACATAAACAATAGGAACATAAACAATAGGAACATAAACAATAGGAACATGAGACCAAAGTAAAAACAAAGAAACAAAAACCAAAGGAACATGAGACCAAAGTAAAAACAAAGTAAAAACAAAGAAACAAAAACAAAGAAACATAAACAATAGGAACATAAACAATAGGAACATAAACAATAGGAACATGAGACCAAAGTAAAAACAAAGAAACAAAAACAAAAGGAACATGAGACCAAAGTAAAAACAAAGTAAAAACAAAGAAACAAAAACAAAGAAACATAAACAATAGGAACATAAACAATAGGAACATAAACAATAGGAACATGAGACCAAAGTAAAAACAAAGAAACAAAAACCAAAGGAACATGAGACCAAAGTAAAAACAAAGTAAAAACAAAGAAACAAAAACAAAGAAACATAAACAATAGGAACATAAACAATAGGAACATAAACAATAGGAACATGAGACCAAAGTAAAAACAAAGAAACAAAAACCAAAGGAACATGAGACCAAAGTAAAAACAAAGTAAAAACAAAGAAACAAAAACAAAGAAACATAAACAAAAGGAACATGAGAGCCTGGGGGGAACAGAACAGTTGAACGGATGCCTCACCCAAGAAGGCCCTGGGTGTCTCTCTCTGTGTGGAGTTTGCATGTTTCTCCTCGTGCTCGCAAGGGTTTCCCCTCCAGAAAAAGAGATAAACCCAGTGGAAAAACATGCAGAACAGAGCGCTGACGCTTTCGTGTTCCTGATGAAGACGGACAGCAGCGCTTGGATTGGTCCCCGGGCACGTGAAGGATGAGATGACATTTCATGTGTCGCCCATCGCGTGTGTGTTCGCTGCATGACTATATTGCAATGTGTGCTATGAATAAAGACTTCTTCAAGTCCAGTTTAATGATATTTAATAAAACTCCGTCCTCTAGACAAAAGAGCCCTGCTTGGTGTTGCACTTTGTTAAAAAATAAAAGTGGTTCTGGTCAGATGTGTGGGTTGGAGTTTAGTAACTTATTGTACTGTGAGTGTCTCCAGACCCCTCTTGGCAGAGCCAGCAGTAACAAGCCCACCACCAGAGCCCGAGGTGTGGCCAGCAGTAACAAGCCCACCACCAGAGCCCGAGGTGTGGCCAGCAGTAACAAGCCCACCCCCCCCTGTTCCCACTCAACTCCAACCCACTCGGACCAAAAACTACTGATTTAAACCAAGCGGGGCACTTTGGTCCAGAGGACGCTGTTCTGATGGCATTACAGACTCGACCTTTAATTATAACCTTTTAGACGCATTTAGCCTTAACCCTTTCACTACCACACTACAGATGGTTAACCCTTTCACTACCACACTACAGAAGGTTAACCCTTTCACTACCACACTACAGATGGTTAACCCTTTCACTACCACACTACAGATGGTTAACCCTTTCACTACCACACTACAGATGGTTAACCCTTTCACTACCACACTACAGATGGTTAACCCTTTCACTACCACACTACAGAAGGTTAACCCTTTCACTACCACACTACAGATGGTTAACCCTTTCACTACCACACTACAGATGGTTAACCCTTTCACTACCACACTACAGAAGGTTAACCCTTTCACTACCACACTACAGATGGTTAACCCTTTCACTACCACACTACAGATGGTTAACCCTTTCACTACCACACTACAGAAGGTTAACCCTTTCACTACCACACTACAGATGGTTAACCCTTTCACTACCACACTACAGATGGTTAACCCTTTCACTACCACACTACAGATGGTTAACCCTTTCACTACCACACTACAGATGGTTAACCCTTTCACTACCACACTACAGATGGTTAACCCTTTCACTACCACACTACAGATGGTTAACCCTTTCACTACCACACTACAGATGGTTAACCCTTTCACTACCACACTACAGACGGTTAACCCTTTCACTACCACACTACAGATGGTTAACCCTTTCACTACCACACTACAGATGGTTAACCCTTTCACTACCACACTACAGAAGGTTAACCCTTTCACTAACACACTACAGAAGGTTAACCCTTTCACTAACACACTACAGAAGGTTAACCCTTTCACTACCATACTACAGACGGTTAACCCTTTCACTACCACACTACAGACGGTTAACCCTTTCACTACCACACTACAGAAGGTTAACCCTTTCACTACCACACTACAGAAGGTTAACCCTTTCACTAACACAATACAGATTGTTAACCCTTTCACTACCACACTACAGAATGTTAACCCTTTCACTACCACACTACAGAATGTTAACCCTTTCACTACCACACTACAGAAGGTTAACCCTTTCACTACCACAATACAGAAGGTTAACCCTTTCACTGCCACACTACAGACGGTTAACCCTTTCACTACCACACTACAGAAGGTTAACCCGTTCACTACCACACTACAGAAGGTTAACCCTTTCACTAACACACTATAGAATGTTAACCATTTCACTACCACACTACAGAAGATTAACCCGTTCACTACCACACTACAGAAGGTTAACCCTTTCACTGCCACACTACAGAAGGTTACCCCTTTCACTACCACACTACAGACGGTTAACCCTTTCACTACCACACTACAGAAGGTTAACCCTTTCACTACCACACTACAGAAGGTTAACCCTTTCACTACCACAATACAGAAGGTTAACCATTTCACTGCCACACTACAGAAGGTTAACCCTTTCACTACCACACTACAGAAGGTTAACCCGTTCACTACCACACTACAGAAGGTTAACCCTTTCACTAACACACTACAGAATGTTAACCATTTCACTACCACACTACAGAAGATTAACCTGTTCACTACCACACTACAGAAGGTTAACCCTTTCACTGCCACACTACAGAAGGTTACCCATTTCACTACCACACTACAGACGGTTAACCCTTTCACTACCACACTACAGACGGTTAACCCTTTCACTACCACACTACAGAAGGTTAACCCTTTCACTACCACACTACAGAAGGTTAACCCTGTCACTACCACACTACAGAAGGTTAAACGGTGAACTAGCGAACACGTCGCTCTGCGTGTGGGCTCTTCTCCGTCACTCTGCTGAGACGTGAAGTGTTTTTAAAGTGAGTGTAACTGCAAGTGGGGATAATTCATCAAAACAGGAACAGCTGACCACATGGGGAACGGGAGCGCACAGGACAGAAGGCCTCTTATGGGCTTAATAACCGTTATCTTTGGACTGTCTTCTAAAGGAAAGATATTTATTCTTGTTTTTTGTTTTTTTTTGCATATTACTGCCACCAGTGAATGCAGAAGAGCACCCCAAATCCTCACATAAGCAATACACGTATTCATGCAAATCCTGTTAGGACGCCGACTTCAAACGCTCCTGTTTACTGTAATAAACTAAAAGCTGCTTTTCCTTTCAAGGCAGATCGTGTTGTTATTTCTTCTTCCCCAAACTGGGCAGGAGGGTGAGAGTTTATTTCGGTTTAGATTCGGCTCAAACAAGGGACTAAACACGTTTCGCAATTATGCCACATCAATGTGGAACGCCCTACCCAAAGCTGTAAAGGAATGTGAATCACTACCCACTTTCAAAAACACTCTCAAAAAACACCTAAGGGAGACTGCAACTCGAAACTGGCCCCTGTAAATGTCCGAACACAACCCCCGCCAATGTACAGTAAATTACCAAGTATGGTCTTGTCAATAATCCAATGTACAGTGTTGTTTGTACAGTTGTACAGTGTCCCCCACCCACCCCCCCCCCCCCCCCCCACCCACCCAACCACCTCCAATGTACAGTCCCCACCCACCCCTCCTACCCAACCCCCCCCCCCCCCCCCCCCCCCCCCCCCCCCCACTCCTACCCACCCCCCTCCCCCCCCAACCACCTCCAATGTACAGTCCCACCCCCACCTACCCAATCCAATGTACAGTTTCTACGCCTAATGTATATACTCTTTTCTTTCTGGACTCTTTTTGTATCACAAATACAGTACTGTAATTGGCAAATCTGGTATGTCATAAATGTATAGATGTAGCAGTACTGTCTATCTGTATGTCATGTATGTCATATATGTTACGATGAATTGGAAATGGGGGACCCTGGTGTAAACAAGACGAAAGTCTTTCTCTGGTCTGCATCCCCTTAACAATTGTATGTATTGAGCTGTACTGCACTGTACCCATTCTGCAATCTGTTAATAAAGTTTTCATTCATTCATTCATTCATTTAGTTGTGAGTGCAGGGTTTTGCAAGAAGCCCCTTCTGAGAAGAGCACACAAAGATATGATTTAATGTAACCGGGAGGCTTCTGTCTCTCTCTCTCTCTCTCTCTCTCTCTCTCTCTCTCTCTCTCTCTCTCTCTCTCTCAATTCAATTCAATTCAAGTGGCTTTATTGGCATGACGCAGCTTGTACATGTTGCCAAAGCAAATGGTTGATAACATAAGCATGGATTACAAAACACATATTAATGTCATAGTATATACAAACATTTTCATCATAAAATAGAACATAAAATATTACGGCATAACATGTCAGGTGACTGTCACTCACTGTCCCTCAGTCTGTGGCAGGCAGCAACATAGGCTGCTGCTAGCTCACAGCTTGTTGAGTCCTCCCCTAGTAGGACGGGTAGTTTGTCTGTATCTGGTAGTGCAAGAAAACCTTTTGTTATTAGTTCAAATTTTTTTAAATGCGTTTCTCTAATATCTTTATATTTTTCACATTTGGTGAGGAAGTGCAACCTCAGTTTCAGGCTCACTGAGGATGCAATGACTGCATAGCCTTTGCTCTGCAGGGAGCCAGGTTTTCCTGTGCCTCCCCTTTTCAACAGCGAGGCTGTGCTCACTCAGTCTGTATTTTGTCAAGGTTCTTTTAGTTGTTGATCAGTCACCATGCTCAAGTAATCTGCTATGGTGTACTGTCTCTCTCTCTCTGTCTCTCTGCCTGTCTCTCTCTCTCTACGTCTCTCTCTCTCACTGTCTCTCTCTCTCTCTCACT
>NW_028174873.1:187500-196352 GCF_963971535.1 Notolepis coatsorum | reverse complement strand
CTCACGAATCACTTCCATTTAAAGTGACAGCTTAAGCTACGTTCGCAATGCAACCCTCAGCGCTCAATTCTGTTTTATTGCTCAGATCAGATAATTTTTTGGGGTTTGGCCGTTCACATTATTTATGAAATGTGGCCGTTATCAGATTCCAGTGTGAACTGGTGAGGCCCCTGAACTGACCCGTGTGCACAAATGAACAATAAAGTACAATAAAGAAATGGTAACAAATTAAAGAAACTAGTCTAAAGCTAGCACCTTTTCTTACCTTGTATTAAACAACATTTCTTATTGCCCTGCCTGCCTGGCTTCCCCGCACCCAAAAGTAAAACACTTTTACAAACAGGGCAGTACATTAGGTAGGCAGGTGTTCCTGGCTCCAAAAAGCACAGCTCATTGATTAATCAAGGCTAATTTGTCCCATTGTGACATCATCGAGGGGAAGCAATTCTTAACAGCTTGTGAATATGAAGCCTTCAAACCCTGGCCAAACAGCAAGGAGTATAAGTATTTCCCCCCAGCGCCTAAATAACATGCCAGACCGCCAACATACAAAGACGAGGGCAAAACCCATTTTCCATCATATTTTTCTTGGGGGAAAAGGCCTCAGATTGCAGTTTTCTAATAAGTCTGCACTTGAAGCTGCTACCATGACTATATACAGTAGATGAATGGATATCACTCTCACACATCACTTGTGTGTCCTCAGACCAAAACCACACATCGCTGTGTGTCCTCAGAACAAAACCACAAATCATTGTGTCCTCGGACCAAAACCACACATCGCTGTGTGTCCTCTCAGACCAAAACCACACATCATTGTGTCCTCAGACCAAAACCACACATCATTGTGTCCTCAGACCAAAACCACACATCATTGTGTCCTCAGACCAAAACCACACATCATTGTGTCCTCAGACCAAAACCACACATCATTGTGTCCTCGGACCAAAACCACACATCATTGTGTCCTCAGACCAAAACCACACATCATTGTGTCCTCAGACCAAAACCACACATCATTGTGTCCTCAGAACAAAACCACACATCATTGTGTCCTCAGAACAAAACCACACATCATTGTGTCCTCAGACCAAAACCACACATCATTGTGTCCTCAGACCAAAACCACACATCATTGTGTCCTCAGAACAAAACCACACATCAGTGTGTCCTCAGACCAAAACCACACATCATTGTGTCCTCAGACCAAAACCACACATCGCTGTGTGTCCTCTCAGACCAAAACCACACATCATTGTGTCCTCGGACCAAAACCACACATCACTGTGTGTCCTCGGACCAAAACCACACAGCATTGTGTCCTCGGACCAAAACCACACATCATTGTGTCCTCGGACCAAAACCACACAGCATTGTGTCCTCGGACCAAAACCACACAGCATTGTGTGTCCTCAGACCAAAACCACACATCATTGTGTCCTCAGACCAAAACCACACATCACTGTGTCCTCAGACCAAAACCACACATCATTGTGTCCTCGGACCAAAACCACACATCGCTGTGTGTCCTCTCAGACCAAAACCACACATCATTGTGTCCTCATGTAACGGATGTTCTGTGTGTAGGTCTGGCTAACACACGTGTTCTCTGCGTTGTGTTCTGGGCGTGACGTGAAGTGAAGAATCACAGCAACCAATGGACAACAGTTCAGTCATTTATTTCCGGTGCTCTTCAATGGAGAGCCACCTGTATCAAAATGGTGGTTGAAATACCACAAGGGAACAGCGTCACATTTACATTTCCAAGTCAAGTCTCCCACGTTGGATGGTTGTTGCAAACTGTATCAAAACCATTACATGTACCGCATGGCTTAACCACATCTCACATAGTAATTTAACACCACACATCGCTGTGCGTCCTCGTGTAGCCGGTGTGATCTTGTCTGCGTTGTGTTTTAGTCGATTCGACCCCTGTTAAGGGATCGCCCTGAGTGGGAGTTGAACCCCGGACGCCCGCGTCGCGGGCGGCATCACAGACCACTAAGCAAGAAGTTCACTTCTTGCTTCCGGGTCTGGATGCCTCTGGGGAGTGAGTTTACTTGCAGTACCGCTTAACGTCCACAGCCACTTCACAACTTGTACCTCGTGACTGTGGATAGACTGCGGTACCTCCGTTACACTCGGACCCTAACCACACATCACTTGTGTGTCCTCGGACCAAAACCACACATCACTTGTGTGTCCTCAGACCAAAACCACACATCGCTGTGTGTCCTCAGAACAAAACCACAAATCACTGTGTCCTCAGACCAAAACCACACATCGCTGTGTGTCCTCGG
Source organism: Notolepis coatsorum (assembly GCF_963971535.1). Classification (NCBI taxonomy): domain Eukaryota; kingdom Metazoa; phylum Chordata; class Actinopteri; order Aulopiformes; family Paralepididae; genus Notolepis; species Notolepis coatsorum. The sequence continues at coordinate 194,052 of NW_028174873.1, read as the reverse complement.
ACCAAAACCACACATCATTGTGTCCTCAGACCAAAACCACACATCACTGTGTGTCCTCGGACCAAAACCACACATCACTGTGTCCTCAGACCAAAACCACACATCACTGTGTCCTCAGACCAAAACCACACATCATTGTGTCCTCAGATCAAAACCACATGTCGCTGTGTGTCCTCTCAGGGTTTCAGTTTACCTCAAGGTGAAGGTCAACCGATACCAGAGATAGTTAAATGTGCACTATGGAAGACTGACACTGTGTGGCCGTGAGAAGTAACTGCACCTTGTTTAAACATGGAGGATAAGAGAAAATGGCGACAAAAAAAGACATTTCTTCAAGCAAGGTAACTTTGGGCAGTGTTTTACACATGTGTCATTCACATTGTATGCTCTTGGAATGAGATTGTAGCCTTTTACAGGTGCCTGACCCAGTGGCGGCCGGCCGATAGTGGGCGCTAGAGCGCCGCCCTCCCTGGTTAAAAGAAGAAGAAGAAATTTTTCTTTTTTTCTTTTAGAGCCCTATAAATAACTGTCTGATAGAGAATACTTTCCGTAGCCGCATTTCTCTCAGGCTAGCCGTAGCCGCATTTCTCTCAGGCTAGCCGTAGCCGCATTTCTCTCGGGCTAGACGCAATAGCGCTTACAGTGGGCGTGCACTGGTTTCATCGCTGTATCCGTCGCAGCCAATCAGTGCGTAACGCGCTGTGCGTTGAAATATGATGTATTATGATGGAAGCCGGGCGCATTTTCAAGCGATCTATTATCATCTAAGCAAGCAGCGTCTATACTTTCCGTAACCGCATTTCTTGGAGACGCTCTCTGATTGGCCGACGCCAGTACTTTCCGTAGCCGCATTTCTCGGAGACGCTCTCTGATTGGCCGACGCCAGTACTTTCCGTAGCCGCATTTCTCGGAGACGCTCTCTGATTGTCCGACGTCAGTTTCTGGTTAGGCTTAGTTACTCTTCGAAGTTGGTTAAGGTTAGAGTTTGTCTTAGAGCGTGACGGCAAGTTCTTTCGATGGTTAAGCTTAGGCACTCTTTCAAAGTTGGTTAAGGTTAGAGTTTGTCTTAGAGCAGGGCGATAGAACGCCAGGTAGTTTGCAGGCTGTTCGACGCGGAAATGGGCAAGGACAGTAACACAGCTCATCACAGTACTGTTGTGTTGTGCTAACAAGAAGCTACTTGTTAGCACTGGACAGTGGATATACATCAACAGTCTGGGACTGTGGGACAACAGTGGACATATACACTTTATCAAGCCCTCTTGGACCACGTTTCAACAAAACAGTGAGTTAATGCGGTTTCTCTCTCTCTCTCTCTCTCTCTCTCTCTCTCTCTCTCTCTCTCTCTCTCTCTCTCTCTCTCTCTCGTTCTCTTGTTCTCTCTCTCTCTCTCGCTCTCTCTCTCTCTCTCTCTCTCTCTCTCTCTCTCGCTCTCTCTCTCTCTCTCTCGCTCTCTGTTGTTGTTAATTTTGCAGCGGGTGACGCATAATGGATGAATGAATGAATGGTAACTTGTTTAAAATGACAAGATATATAGATGTGTTCATTATTGCATTGATCATACGTGTACTAGTGTAGTATGAATTACCTCGACTTAACGTTGGTAACGTTATGTCGAGTCAGCTGTCCACTTGGTCAGCTGTCCGCTTGCCCCCCGCGCCCACCCAAATGTAGTTCACACCGGCCGCCACTGGCCTGACCAGAAGAGCATGTGAGAGGGATTTCACTGTTTCATGCATCACTGTTAGTTAGTTAATTACTTACCACCTCGTTGGTAACCAGGGAGACACATTTCATTGTTGTCTCCCAGTGCTGAATACCTTCCATGAGAACGTCCTCTTCATAATACATTTACATTTTTATATTTAGTCATTTAGCTGAAGCTTTTATCCAAAAGCCATTTACAAGTTCTGTACAACAACTCTGGCAGCTAAGGGTAACTATAACATTGTTTGTTGAACTTGAGTGCTACAGTATTGAGCAGGCACGTGCACACATAGAGCCCAAGGGGTGCTTGAGCACCTGCCTTTTTGAGCCTCATAAAAAAAGTGCCCTTTCTGAAAATATTTATTTTTTCGTTATGCATATAGACTGCCCTTCCAACTGAAAAATGTCAGGATGGAATCAAAATATTAGGAAAAGAGAGAGAGATGCCCCATATTCCATTGCAGTTTGCACGGCCTCCTCAGCGTGCCTCTCACGGACCTATATATTTTATGCATAGCGTGGGTGGTGATGATGATGATGATAGAAACCGCTGTGGCGCATACAGTTGAATGCTGGTATTACACTCACTGAGGGACACGAAGAAGTCAAGTCCGATGGGATTTGGGAATCTCAAATACAAATCGGGATTGGAATAAAAAATGCATTTATATTAAACAATAAAGAATATACAGCACTTGTTGGGGTCTGTAGGGTAAGCACTTATTCCCTCCCCCCTGAACATTTATGGAGATGTATGGGCCTTTTAAGTCAGTGATAAAAGTGTCTTTCAAGGATAAGTGAGCCCCTGCACTGATTATTATAGTTCAATATTCAATATTTGATCACCAAAACCCCCAAAAAGCATAAAAAGGGGGCCCCCCGCCTGAAAAGGGCCCTTAAAAAACGGGCTTGTGCGCTACGCGCGCTCGGTTAAAACACACACAGGTATAGTGCCCTTTTCAGCCTTTGAGAACCTGCCCCTCTAAAGTCCTGTGCATGTCCCTGAGTGGGTGTGTATCTGTTAGTGGCTTGATGTGATGGAAATTAGTCAGAAGGATTACGACAAACATCTGTATTTCCATTATGCACCCTCCCAAGTGATGATGTTTGGAGGGCGTGGAGGAGATGTATTATAGGACACGAGTGTCCGCTTCCTCGTGGTTGCATTGATCCATTAGTCGGGACTGTTTCCAACATGGTGGACTTGATCACCTGCAGTGATGTAGACATCCTTGTCATCTGGGAACTGTCCATCTGTTAACAACTTATTTGACAGGAATGAGAAAATGTCTTGTTACACCTGGCGCAACTAACTCCTCGTCAACAGAAATATCTCTACTTGACGTCTAGCACAATAAAAGCTTTCCCATAGAGCTCTGCATAGAGCTCTGCATTTCGCTTGATCGGTGCTGTCAGAAGTCTATCATATAAGATATGCTCCAATCATGTTTATTTTATTTGTATTCAATTACTCATTCATGAAAACCTAGGTACAGGCACCAACATCACCATTCACAGCGGTGGTGTAGTGGTTAACACTGTCGCCTCAAAGCAAGAAGGTCCAGGGTTCGATTCCTGCTTGGGGACCTGGGCCCTCATTCATCAACCTGACTTACGCACAGATATGTGCTTAACCTGTGCGTACAACCATTTTTTTTTCTTTTTTTTTATTGGTCTTTTTCCCCCTCCATTTTTCCTCTGATTTTCTCCCATCCCAATGTTAGTCGTATGCCAATTCCCAGTCCCTTCCTGGTCGCTGCGCACTTACCCCCCACAGTCAGATCATCTGGGAGAGTGGAGGCTACCACGTGCTTCCTCCGACACACGTCCAGCCAATCACCGCTTCTTTTCACCTGGCAGCGCGGATTCTCATCGAGAGGGCGTAGCGTGTGGGAGGACCACACTATCCCCCTCAAGTCCTATCCGCGCTTAGCAGGCGCCCCGACCGAACTGTAGGAGTCGCTGTTTACAACGACCCGGACCCACCCCGCCAGCTTCTCCCACCCTCTAATACAGCCAATTGTATTAGTGCAGACGGCCAGCCAAGCTGGTGACAACCCCGGAGCTGTGAGCTGGATTCGAACAGGCGAATCCAGCTCACAGCTCCGGGGTTGGTGACGAACGCAATCTCCGCTCGGCCACCTAACCGCCTGCGTACGACCATTTCTAAGCAAAGAGTGGGATTCATCAATTTCAACTTGAACTTGACTTCGTGCTTATGTGTACGCACAGCTCGGAGCACACTTAGCTGACGCCCAGTGGTAGAATATGGGGACTGCAGACGGACGGCATAGATCGGTTGCATGCATTAGTTTCAACGCGGAAATAGGCTTGACTGACGTGTTCTGTATGACCCCCGTAATTCATTATAGTTCATTGTGAAATAGCGATATTAGTGTAATTATTGTCAAACCCTAAATAGCATGTGGAATAGGTCTTTCTCTCCGAATGAATGCAGGTTTATATATATAGCGTTATCGGGTGCACTGACTGCGCTCGCAGGAACTGTTTTCAGAGATAGCATCAGATAGGGATGAATGAATGAATGAGGGGCAGTCTAATTGCAGAGAGAACATAATATTAACTAGAGTCCACTACCCGAGACACCTCCTTCATTTGTACCGCAATTTGGGACCCAGATTGGAGCTATGAGCTTAAAAGCTTTTCCGTGCTTGGGCGGCTAGGTGGTGTAGTGGGCAAGGCACTCGCCACCAGTGTGGAGACGCTAGGATTCGCGTGTTCGAATCCAGCTCTCCACATTGTTTTCAGTTTAGCTGGTCGTCCGCAGTAATACACATTGGCCGTATTACGGGGAGGGAAACTGAAGGGTGGGGATCGGGCGTTGTGAACAAGCGACTCCTACAAGTCGGTTGGTGCGCCTGCGCAGTAGAATCAGGAAGTGTCGGGGGCAGCGTGAGCCTCCCACGCGTTACTCCTCGACACTGAGAGATCGAGCTGCGCAGGTGAAAAGATGCGACTGCTGTTACCTCAAGTACCGGAGGGGACTTGTGCTATGTATGACTTAGTCCACATTGCAGCCGGCTTGTGGGAGGCAAGAAACAGCGTTCGTGACAGGGGAGGGTTGAATTGGATGATACGAAATTGGGATGGGAGAAAAATATAGAAAAATGGGAGAAAAAGTGGATAAAAAAAAAAAAGCTTTTCCGTGCTTATTTGAGAAGGTCCAGCTGCAGAGCCGGAGAGACAGACAGCAGAGAGACAGACAGACAGATAGACACTGTTCCACAGTGTGTGTGTGTGACCACTAGTCTCCTAGTAGAGACCCCCCCCCCTTCTGGACCACCTCCCAGTAGAGACCCCCCCCCCCCCTCTGGACCACCTCCTAGTAGAGACAAGTTTTCTGAAATGTATGTTTATATATGCAAATGAGGCACTTCCCCATTAAATATGTGGACATTTATGGATGCAATAAGGCAAAATGAAGTAAAATGAACAACTAAATGTGTGTTATTGATGTTTTATTGTCACTAGTTTCATAGAAGACATGTTTAGGAAGCAAAATATAACAAAATCTCAAAATCAACAAAAAAAAGTATATTTGCCTATATTCACCTGCAGTGTCTCGCCTTAATCCTCATCTTCGTCTTCTAGTCTTCACTAGGAGGTGGTCCAGAGGGGGGGGGCTGAGTCTCTACTATTAGACTAGTAGTCACACACACGCACACACACACACACACACACACACACACACACACACACACACACACACACACACACACACACACACACACACACACACACACACACACACACACACACACACACACACACACACACACTGTGGAACAGTGTCTGTCTGTCTGTCTGTCTCTCTGCTGTCTGTCTCTCTGCTGTCTCTCTCAAAATAGTATAAGTGCTATCTTGGCCCTGAGAGTTGCTCTCCGGCTCTGCAGCTGGACCTTCTCAAATCAGCACGAAAAAAGCTATAAGCTTATCAAACGATTTAATATGCTAAACTTCGTTTTAAATTCCTTAATTCACTTTTGTTTATTTCATAAAGATTTTCCCGACATAATGCTACTTTCCCCGACCAGATCCGTGACTCTGTTGCGATACAGATGAATTATCTACTCAGAATAGTATTATAAAGTGGCTATCTTTTATGCTGTAGATCACTGCTGGTATGTGCGTGCAGAACCTTTATTTCAGCGGGGACTGTAGTATTTATTTGACGTTACTGTACAATATATGTGTATTAAAATACGGAGCTGTCTTTTATTGTATTATAATAATTATTAATATTAAAAATAAATTAAGAAAGGCATTCTTATTCCAGCATGCATTAATGACACTAACGGGCAATGGCAAAACAGTGGTTAATGGTCTTTATTAGTGTTTGCGGTGTCCAGGCAGCAATGGTCTTTTAGGAAGTTAATAGATATAATATCCGACAGTGTACAACACCCTCGGCTTAGTCCACTTTTCCACATTTCATGGGGGTGGTCCATTACCGTATATGGTTAATCGGGGCGGTTCTGGTATGCAAATACGTGAAAGTGTGCACGAGCCTCGGCGCAGGGCCAAGGTGAGATTCATCATGACAGGTGTGAGTAGAACCTGCGTACGCACGTGTGGTGAATCCCGTTTTTTTTGTGCGTGCACTGATTCTATATTCTGTGCTTACGTGTGGAAATAGAACATTTTCTACGCCACGTTGATGAATGAGGGCCCAGGTTTCCATGATGCCAGGTACTCAGGTGGGGTATCTCCCAGGCCTTTCTGTGTGGAGTTTGCATGTTCTCCCCGTGCTCGCAAGGGTTTCCCCCCCGATAAGATAAACCCAATGGAAAAACATGCACAACAGATCGCTAACGCTGTGGCGTC
>NW_028174873.1:162500-180000 GCF_963971535.1 Notolepis coatsorum | reverse complement strand
TAGTGTGGTAGTGAAAGGGTTAACCTTCTGTAGTGTGGTAGTGAAAGGTTAACCTTCTGTAGTGTGGTAGTGAAAGGTTAACCTTCTGTAGTGTGGTAGTGAAAGGTTAACCTTCTGTAGTGTGGTAGTGAAAGGGTTAACCTTCTGTAGTGTGGTAGTGAAAGGTTAACCTTCTGTAGTGTGGTAGTGAAAGGTTAACCTTCTGTAGTGTGGTAGTGAAAGGTTAACCTTCTGTGGTGTTGTAGTGAAAGGTTAACCTTCTGTAGTGTGGTAGTGAAAGGGTTAACCTTCTGTAGTGTGGTAGTGAAAGGGACCCTGATAATAAACAAGAGACAAATCAAGTTTCAAGATTTTATTAGCATTTAAAATAACACGAGATAAAAATAGACATGCTCAAGTCAATGTTCAATGTTCTGATGGCCTCTCCAGAAGCATTTAGATGTAAATACATGTAGTGTGGTAGTGAAAGACACAACAACTAGGTTAACCTTCTGTAGTGTGGTAGTGAAAGGTTAACCTTCTGTAGTGTGGTAGTGACGGAGGGGGGGGGGAGAGCGAGCAAGAGCATAGGTATTGTATTGCATTTATTATGGGTAAATCTCTTAATTTACATTTATTTTGATTTAAGTACTGGACTGTTATTATTCATTATTGTGTCAATCATAGTCCTGTGATTTATTGTGGATTTCCATTGTTTATGTATTGTGTGTCTGGTTTTATGTAAAAAAAGGGGAAAAATAAAAAACATTTGTTCAAAAAAAACAATATATTGTTTTTTTTGAACAAATGTTTTAAATTTTTCCCCTTTTTTACATAAAACCAGACACACAATACATAAACAATGGAAATCCACAATAAATCACAGGACTATGATTGACACAATAATGAATAATAACAGTCCAGTACTTAAATCAAAATAAATGTAAATTAAGAGATTTACCCATAATAAATGCAATACAATACCTATGCTCTTGCTCGCTCTCCCCCCCCCCTCAGGACCCCTTCTTGGACAATCCATCCATTATTCCGTTTAACACCAGGAATTACAATTTCATATGCTAACCTTTATCCTCTCCACCACCTCTAACCAGTTTGCTAGACACATCTTTTGTATGTGCAAGCTTACTTGGCAATAAAGACATTTATGATTTCTGATCTAACGTTCCTTGTGTTCATCTAGCACCTGTGTCCCTGAGTTCCACCCACCTTGCCCTGGAGGGCTGCTGCCCCTGCGTCGGTCCTGCGCTCCAGCATGGGTGAGATCACTGTCCACTGGTTGGTTTCAGGCTCGTAGCGCTCGGCGGTGTTCAGTACCACGCGTCTGTCGTACCCTCCCATGGCGTAGATACAGCCGTCCAACGCGACCACGCTGAGGCTACAGCGGCATGAGTGCATGGGAGCCGCCTGCAGCCAGCTGCGAGTGACAGGGTTGAACCTGCGCACACTGCTGAGAGCCTTTCTGATGTTGAGATCACAGTCTATGTAGTCCCAGCCGCCGACGCAGTAGACCAGACCGTGGAGATAAGCGGTGCCGTGGCACCACCGGGGACTCTCCCCCTCAACGCTCACGTCCATCCATCCACCGGCTTGGATATCGTAAGCCTCCATGGTGGTGCTGCCGCCACCCCAGCCTCCAATGGCCAATAGGACCTCCTGGGGCCGGCGTGGACGCATCAGGGGGTTTGGGAGCCTGTCGGAGCCGGGGGGGTTCAGGACGCTGAGGATGAGGGCCCTGCAGTCGTGGCTGTCCCTCACCACAGGGTTGTTCTGGACGTTGTTCAGCAAGTAGTCAGGCCTCATCAAGCCCATGCGAACCTGGGAAGAGACAAGCAGACAGCGGGTACAATTTAGACATCGGTTGTAGACGGTTTCTGTTGCTAGGGAACAGTTTGGACCCAAATGTTTGAGAACCACTGTACTAGGAAACCTAGTGTTGTTTTAATGTAATGCACAGTAATACAATTAGTTACCTTGGGCAGCAGCAAAGGGATGTGTGTTTTACGCTCCTCACGGGAGTGGTCGATCCAACGGAGGACGGCCTCGAACACCGTCTCCTCGCTCTTCACGTTCAGATCATCCCTCTCGATGATGTCCACCAGTTGCTGCGGGGACAGCTCCACAAACTCCTGTGAGACATGCAACATCTCCTCAAAGTGGCACACGATGAAGAGATGGGCCTTGCGCCTCAGGTCAGGGCAGCAGTAGATGTCCACCAACCTCCAGATGCCGACACAGTTTTCCAGAGACAGCTGGCCTTCTAGGAAGTCAGAGCACGCTCCTACTATGCCAGTGACGCGAAGCTGGTCTGCAGCCACCAGAAGCTCTTCCACGTTCTCTGCTGTTACCAGCACAAAGCGTGTGTAGGAGTACTCTATGATGAGCTGCATCATACCCGGGGACACCCCAGGGATAGTGTAGACTGCTTTCTCTGAGTCGCTCCAGCGAGTGAAGAGGGCTCTGTGGGACTCAGAGTATAGAGATATCTGATGAGTAAACAGTAAGCAACATTCTGTCCTGTGTAGTCATATATTTTCACTGTAGAAGTATAGGGTCTTAGCACAGTAGAAGTATAGTATCTGTTTACAGTAGAAGTACAGTATAGTATCTGTTTACAGTAGAAGTACAGTATAGTATCTGTTTACAGTAGAAGTACAGTATAGTATATTTTTACAGTAGAAGTACAGTATATTATCTGTTTACAGTATAAGTACAGTATAGTATCTTTTTACAGTATAGTATCTGTTTACAGTAGATGTACAGTATAGTATCTGTTTACAGTAGAAGTACAGTATAGTATCTGTTTACAGTAGAAGTACAGTATAGTATTGTTTTACAGTAGAAGTACAGTATATTATCTTTTTACAGTAGATGCACAGTATAGTATCTGTTTACAGTAGAAGTACAGTATAGTATCTGTTTACTAACCAAGCTAACCTGAACCAAGCTAACCTGAACCAAGCTAAGCTGAACCAAACTAACCTGAACCAAGCTAACCTGAACCAAGCTAAACTTACCTGAAATAGTCACTGCAGTCACACAGGAGGGCCTTGTGGGCATTCAACTCAGTGCTGTTGACTTTAATAACCACATCACAGAACCTTCCCTCCAGATGCAGATCATTAAGGATTATACAGGACATTGTTTCCTTTTCCATGTGGTGATTTTAAAATGGTATCTACAGAATATATTCAAGCTTACAGACAAGTAGCCAGAAACAAGTCTTCTGAGATCTGAGATCTTATGAGAGTACACAAATGTTCTAGAATGTGCTATTATGACATCATATTGTGACATCACAAATGTTCTAGAATGTACTATTATGACATCATACTGTGACATCACAAATGTTCTAGAATGTCTATTATGACATCATACTGTGACATCATAAATGTTCTGGAATGTACTATTATGACATCATACTGTGACATCACAAATGTTCTAGAATGTACTATTATGACATCCTACTGTGACATCACAAATGTTCTAGAATGTTTGATTATGACATCATACTGTGACATCACAAATGTTCTAGAATGTTTGATTATGACATCATATTGTGACATCACAAATGTTCTACAATATTTGATTATGACATCACACTGTGACATCCAGTGATGGAATAACGGCGTTATAAATAACGGCGTAACTAACTGCTTTAGTTTTTTCAGTAACGAGTAATCTAACGGATTACTCTTCCAATCTTAATCACGCCGTTACTGTTACTGCCAAAAAATGCGGCGCGTGACTATAATTGAAGCTGTTTCTTTCATCAGACAGATCTCTGCGCTGAGAAGCAATACTTTTTTCCCTTAGTTAGTGGGCAGTGCGCGATTGGCTGAGGTTGAGTAAAATGTATAATACAAAGTATAATAAAATATTTAAGTAAAATTGATAGAAATAAAGAAAAACAAGACAATGAAATAAAGATAATAATTAATTTAAAAGCTATTTTAAAAAGGTATGTTTTGAGCAGTGCCAACTGAGTCTCCTGTCCTAACAGACTTGGGGTCTGTAGGGTAAGCACTTATTCCCTCCGCCCTGAACATTTATGGAGATGTATGGGCCTTTTAAGTCAGTGATAAAAGTGTCTTTCAATGATAAGTGAGCTCCTGCACTGATTATTATAGTTCAATATTCAATATTTGATCACCAAAAAGGGCCCCCAAAAATAGCACAGGCCCAGTGCCCTTTTCAGCCTTTGAGCACCTGCCCCTCTAAAGTCCTGTGCACGTCCCTGGTCCTCAAAATGAATGGAAGAGAATGAGGAGCCTGACACATGGGAGGACTGGTGGTGTTGACAGTGTGTCATAATCACAGCAAGAGCGTTCTTCACTCCTCCTCATTCCCCCCTCACATTCACCACACGCCCTCCTCACACTCCTCATCATCCTCCCTTCCATCCACCACGGAAGCCTCACGCCCATATATGGTCAGCACCCCTTCACCCCCTGTCACTCAACCCAGCTGCACCTCATCCCCTGATTCGCACCCTGCCAGGCACCTCACTCCTCACAGCTGTATCCCATCCCCTGTTGATGAAGACCCTACTTCTACCGGACGACGCTGACCAGAAGTCGTTGTGGTGTTAGTATCATTACCTAGGTACGACGCCTCAGTCCGAAGACCTGCTAGACATCCCTGTGTGATTATTCCCTGTTCTAACTTTCCTCTCTTGTGCCCAGGACCTCCGTGCCAGTGTGCGCCTGTCTGGACCCCCTGGAGCTTACCAAGGAGTTCCTGCTCCCTCTCGAGACACGGACCCGTGTCTTCCGTCCGCAGTAGCACTGGAGTGCACCTGCTCCCATTACCCCAAGAACATTCCCAATTCATATCTGTTGTACATTTCTGGATGTAACTCTTGCCTACTTGGGAAAACTATTAAACAACCTGAAATGCTCCATTCTCTCCTCTCCTGTGTTCAGCGATTGGGCTCTGCTTAAAACCCATTCTCACAGAACACCACGACCAATGATGTCAGAACCAGCTACACTTGAGATCGAGGAATGGAGGAAGTTTCAGAGGCAATCCGTGAGTATTATCAACGGCCAGACTGCTCGGGTAGACCAACTGGCCCACTCAATAGAGGCCCTCACTGCTCAGCTTACCGATCTCACACTCGGCTCTGCGGAGTGAGACAGACTATACGGCCGGTTCGAGGCATACGTCACGGCTCAGCAAGCCCCGCCAGACTCCCCACCCACTGCTGCGATTCCCCCGCACAGGGAGCCCCACGTCCCCGCGCCGGAGCGTTATGACGGGAGCGTCTCCAAATGTCGAGCCTTTATCTTTCAGTGTTCGTTAGTTTTCGGGCAACAGTCACACACTTTCCAAAGCGAGAGGTCTAAAATGGCTTACCTGTCGGCCCTGCTCACGGGTGCTGCGCTCTCCACTTCAATAATTCTCCCCTCTGCGAGTCATATTCTGCATATATTGACGACATGCGCAAAGTCTTCGACCTCCCCCTCTGGCCACAAAGGAAAGGTCACTTTAAAAATTGTATAGTAACAGTGTATTGCACTACCAAGGACCTAGCATGTCCTTCATGCTCTGTAAATAACTATGTACAAATACCGTGATGTCCCACTATGTTACCTGTTTATTGCACAATGTTGTTTATTGGATTCTATTATATGTTGTACTACTGTATTGCACATCGTTGCAAGCAAGACCACCCGCATTTCATTGTATACTTGTATGCCGTGACAAATAAAACTCTTGACTTGACTTGACTTGTACTTCTACTGTAAACAGATACTACTGTAAAAAGATACTATACTGTACTTCTACTGTAAAAAGATACTATACTGTACTTCTACTGTAAACAAATACTATACTGGACTTCTACTGTAAACAGATACTATACTGTACTTCTACTGTAAACAGATACTATACTTCTACTGTGCTAAGACCCTATACTTCTACAGTGAAAAATATATGACTACACAGGACAGAATGTTGCTTACTGTTTACTCATCAGATATCTCTATACTCTGCGTCCCACAGAGCCCTCTTCACTCGCTGGAGTGACTCAGAGAAAGCAGTCTACACTATCCCTGGGGTGTCCCCGGGTATGATGCAGCTCATCATAGAGTACTCCTACACACGCTTTGTGCTGGTAACAGCAGAGAACGTTGAAGAGCTTCTGGTGGCTGCAGACCAGCTTCGCGTCACTGGCATAGTAGGAGCGTTCTCTGACTTCCTAGAAGGCCAGCTGTCTCTGGAAAACTGTGTCGGCATCTGGAGGTTGGTGGACATCTACTGCTGCCCTGACCTGAGGCGCAAGGCCCATCTCTTCATCGTGTGCCACTTTGAGGAGATGTTGCACGTCTCACAGGAGTTTGTGGAGCTGTCCCCACAGCAACTGGTGGACATCATCGAGAGGGATGATCTGAACGTGAAGAGCGAGGAGACGTGTTCGAGGCCGTCCTCCGTTGGATCGACCACTCCCGTGAGGAGCGTAAAACACACATCCCTTTGCTGCTGCCCAAGGTAACTAATTGTATTACTGTGCATTACATTAAAACAACACTAGGTTCCCTAGTACGGTGGTTTTCAAACATTTGGGTCCAAACTGTTCCCTAGCAACAGAAACCGTCTACAACCGATGTCTAAGTTGTACCCGCTGTCTGCTTGTCTCTTCCCAGGTTCGCATGGGCTTGATGAGGCCTGACTACTTGCTGAACAACGTCCAGAACAACCCTGTGGTGAGGGACAGCCACGACTGCAGGGCCCTCATCCTCAGCGTCCTGAACCCCCCTGGCTCCGACAGGCTCCCAAACCCCCTGATGCGTCCACGCCGGCCCCAGGAGGTCCTATTGGCCATCGGAGGCTGGGGTGGCGGCATGACCATGGAGGCTTACGATATCCGAGCCGGTGGATGGATGGACATGAGCGTTGAGGGGGAGAATCCCCGGTGGTGGCACGGCACCGCTTATCTCCAGGGTCTGGTCTACTGCCTCGGTGGCTGGGACGGCATAGAGCGGGACGGCAGAAAGGCTCTTAGCAGTGTGCGCAGGTTCAACCCCGTCACTCGCAGCTGGCTGCAGGCGGCTCCCCATGCACTCACGCCGCAGTAGCCTCAGCGTGGTCGCGTTGGACGGTTGTATCTACGCCATGGGAGGGGAAGACGGACACGGGGATCTGAACACCGCCGAGTGCTACGAGCCTGAAACCGACCAGTGGACATTGATCTCACCCATGCTGGAGCACAGGAGCGCCGCCGGGGCAGCAGCCCACCAGGGCAAGGTGGGTGGAACTGAGGGACACAGTGTGCTAGATGAACACAAGGAACGTTAGATCAGAAATCATAAATGTCTTTATTGCCAAGTAAGCTTGCACATACAAAAGATGTGTCTGGGTCCTTTGGTGCATCAACATTAACAGACAATTAAAGTAGAATGAAATCAAATGGAATATATAAACTAAATTAGAATATTCTTTCTTATTACAGGTTTACATCTGTGGTGGCTGGTTAGAGCTCACAGCTGAGTGCTACAGCCCAGACACCGACCAGTGGACTCTGATCGCCCCCATGAGCAGCAGGCGTTGGTCAGTGGGAGTCGCTGCGTACGGAGGAAGAGTCTATGCGGTAGGTGCACACGGAGACAAATGCTTTATACTAGATATTTGTAGATATGTATCATTTGACTTTCAATGCCTCTGTGATGCCCTAATTTCCCTAAATGGATTAATACAGTGTCTGCCTGCCATAACCACACACTAAAACATTCCTCTCATGTGTCCTGTCCTCAGGTGGGAGGGTGGGACGGTAGAAACAACCTGCGTAGCGCGGAGGCCTACAGCCCCTTGACTGACTCCTGGAGCGCCCTGCCCGAAATACTCACCCCCCGCAGCTACTTTGGCATCGCGGTGCTGCACGACCTGCTCTTCGTGGTCGGAGGCTCCTCCAATGGCTCCACCGTCCTCTCCAACGTGGAGCGCTACGACCAGAGCAGCGACAGGTGGACTGTAGCCGAGGACATGAAGATCCGGCGCAGAGGCCTAAGCTGCTGCATAATGCATGGCCTGCCATTTTACATGAGCCAGTACGCTGCTCCCCGTGGAGGAGGAGGAGGAGAGGAGGAAGAGGAGGAAGATGAGGAAGAGTAGGAGGAGGAGGATTAGGAGGAGGAGGAGGAGGAAGAGGAGGAAGAGGAGGAGGAAGAGGAGGAGGAGGCAGCAGGGGATCCATCTAAGAACCTTAAACATTTATTAGACCAAAAGAAATCCTAGGAAATTTATAAATTACTATCAGCCAAAGGTGGTGCATTTCTTTCTTCTAGTAATTCAGACAATATCGGTTTTTAGTTTGTGTAATGTAATGTAATATCTGTTTTTAGTTTGTGTAATGTAAAGTAATATCTGTTTTTAGTTTGTGTAATGTAATGTAATATCTGTTTTTAGTTTGTGTAATGTAATGTAATATCTGTTTTTAGTTTGTGTAATGTAATGTAATATCTGTTTTTAGTTTGTGTAATGTAATGTAATATCTGTTTTTAGTTTGTGTAATGTAATGTAATATCTGTTTTTAGTTTGTGTAATGCACATAATATGGGAACTTTTATCTATATGCTAGCCCGGCATAGTTCTGACAGCTGTCACTTGTGCTACTGCGAAATAAATGACACACAGCTTTGTGTTGTCAACTGATAGAAATTGTGCGTTTCTCTATTCCGATGATTTCTACAATATAATATATATATATAAATAACTGTCTTTTACTAGTACCTTACTACTATGTACTATGTTACTATCCGTATACTACTACCTACCATGCTAATATGTCTATTATACTATGCACTCAGGGTGTAACACTCAAGTTCAACACTATTTGACGAACAATGCCACTGAATGAATGAATGACCTTTATCATCATAGAGTACTCCTACACACGCTTTGTGCTGGTAACAGCAGAGAACGTTGAAGAGCTTCTGGTGGCTGCAGACCAGCTTCGCGTCACTGGCATAGTAGGAGCGTGCTCTGACTTCCTAGAAGGCCAGCTGTCTCTGGAAAACTGTGTCGGCATCTGGAGGTTGGTGGACATCTACTGCTGCCCTGACCTGAGGCGCAAGGCCCATCTCTTCATCGTGTGCCACTTTGAGGAGATGTTGCACGTCTCACAGGAGTTTGTGGAGCTGTCCCCGCAGCAACTGGTGGACATCATCGAGAGGGATGATCTGAACGTGAAGAGCGAGGAGACGTGTTCGAGGCCGTCCTCCGTTGGATCGACCACTCCCGTGAGGAGCGTAAAACACACATCCCTTTGCTGCTGCCCAAGGTAACTAATTGTATTACTGTGCATTACATTAAAACAACACTAGGTTCCCTAGTACGGTGGTTTTCAAACATTTGGGTCCAAACTGTTCCCTAGCAACAGAAACCGTCTACAACCGATGTCTAAGTTGTACCCGCTGTCTGCTTGTCTCTTCCCAGGTTCGCATGGGCTTGATGAGGCCTGACTACTTGCTGAACAACGTCCAGAACAACCCTGTGGTGAGGGACAGCCACGACTGCAGGGCCCTCATCCTCAGCGTCCTGAACCCCCCTGGCTCCGACAGGCTCCCAAACCCCCTGATGCGTCCACGCCGGCCCCAGGAGGTCCTATTGGCCATCGGAGGCTGGGGTGGCGGCATGACCATGGAGGCTTACGATATCCGAGCCGGTGGATGGATGGACATGAGCGTTGAGGGGGAGAATCCCCGGTGGTGGCACGGCACCGCTTATCTCCAGGGTCTGGTCTACTGCCTCGGCGGCTGGGACGGCATAGAGCGGGACGGCAGAAAGGCTCTTAGCAGTGTGCGCAGGTTCAACCCCGTCACTCGCAGCTGGCTGCAGGCGGCTCCCATGCACTCACGCCGCAGTAGCCTCAGCGTGGTCGCGTTGGACGGTTGTATCTACGCCATGGGAGGGGAAGACGGACACGGGGATCTGAACACCGCCGAGTGCTACGAGCCTGAAACCGACCAGTGGACATTGATCTCACCCATGCTGGAGCACAGGAGCGCCGCCGGGGCAGCAGCCCACCAGGGCAAGGTGGGTGGAACTGAGGGACACAGTGTGCTAGATGAACACAAGGAACGTTAGATCAGAAATCATAAATGTCTTTATTGCCAAGTAAGCTTGCACATACAAAAGATGTGTCTGGGTCCTTTGGTGCATCAACATTAACAGACAATTAAAGTAGAATGAAATCAAATGGAATATATAAACTAAATTAGAATATTCTTTCTTATTACAGGTTTACATCTGTGGTGGCTTCAACATGACGGGGTGTCTGCTCACAGCTGAGTGCTACAGCCCAGACACCAACCAGTGGACTCTGATCGCCCCCATGAGCAGCAGGCGTTGGTCAGTGGGAGTCGCTGCGTACGGAGGAAGAGTCTATGCGGTAGGTGCACACGGAGACAAATGCTTTATACTAGATATTTGTAGATATGTATCATTTGACTTTCAATGCCTCTGTGATGCCCTAATTTCCCTAAATGGATTAATACAGTGTCTGCCTGCCATAACCACACACTAAAACATTCCTCTCATGTGTCCTGTCCTCAGGTGGGAGGGTGGGACGGTAGAAACAACCTGCGTAGCGCGGAGGCCTACAGCCCCTTGACTGACTCCTGGAGCGCCCTGCCCGACATACTCACCCCCCGCAGCTACTTTGGCATCGCGGTGCTGCACGACCTGCTCTTCGTGGTCGGAGGCTCCTCCAATGGCTCCACCGTCCTCTCCAACGTGGAGCGCTACGACCAGAGCAGCGACAGGTGGACTGTAGCCGAGGACATGAAGATCCGGCGCAGAGGCCTAAGCTGCTGCATAATGCATGGCCTGCCATTTTACATGAGCCAGTACGCTGCTCCCCGTGGAGGAGGAGGAGGAGAGGAGGAAGAGGAGGAAGATGAGGAAGAGTAGGAGGAGGAGGATTAGGAGGAGGAGGAGGAGGAAGAGGAGGAAGAGGAGGAGGAAGAGGAGGAGGAGGCAGCAGGGGATCCATCTAAGAACCTTAAACATTTATTAGACCAAAAGAAATCCTAGGAAATTTATAAATTACTATCAGCCAAAGGTGGTGCATTTCTTTCTTCTAGTAATTCAGACAATATCGGTTTTTAGTTTGTGTAATGTAATGTAATATCTGTTTTTAGTTTGTGTAATGTAAAGTAATATCTGTTTTTAGTTTGTGTAATGTAATGTAATATCTGTTTTTAGTTTGTGTAGTGTAATGTAATATCTGTTTTTAGTTTGTGTAATGTAATGTAATATCTGTTTTTAGTTTGTGTAATGTAATGTAATATCTGTTTTTAGTTTGTGTAATGTAATGTAATATCTGTTTTTAGTTTGTGTAATGTAATGTAATATCTGTTTTTAGTTTGTGTAATGCACATAATATGGGAACTTTTATCTATATGCTAGCCCGGCATAGTTCTGACAGCTGTCACTTGTGCTACTGCGAAATAAATGACACACAGCTTTGTGTTGTCAACTGATAGAAATTGTGCGTTTCTCTATTCCGATGATTTCTACAATATAATATATATATATAAATAACTGTCTTTTACTAGTACCTTACTACTATGTACTATGTTACTATCCGTATACTACTACCTACCATGCTAATATGTCTATTATACTATGCACTCAGGGTGTAACACTCAAGTTCAACACTATTTGACAAACAATGCCACTGAATGAATGAATGACCTTTATTTATATAGCACCCTTCACAGCACGAATGCACAGGGTGCTTTACACTACAGCTTAATATAAAAAACACAATAAAACAAAATCAGAAATAAATGACAACAACAACAAACAGCAGTTAAAAACTGTGAAACCAGATAGAAAAAGTAGAATAAAAGAATTTGGATAAAATCATGAGTCACTAATTAAAACAAAACTATAGAACAGTGAGGACAAGAAGAAGTGCCTATGTATGCCCAAAGGCCTGTCTGAACAAATGTGTTTTTAGTTGTTTTTTAAAAGAGTTTTCAGAGGGGGCAGTTTGCAGGTCCAGGGGGAGAGCGTTCCAGAGCCTTGGTGCTGTCACCTCGAAGGCTCGATCACCCCTTGTTTTCAGCCTGGACCTGGGGACCACCAGGAGGTGCTGATCGGCAGATCTGAGTGAGCGGGTGTTGGTGTAGGGATGGATGGATGAGTTCAGTGATGTAGATAGGGGCCTGACCGTGGAGTGCTCTGAAAGTGAAAGTGAGGACTTTGAAGTGAATTCTATAGTGTACCGGGAGCCAGTGCAGGGATAGCAGAATCGGAGTGATGTGACATGATTTTTTTGACCATAAGCTGCCAGAGATGCACATCTCCTGCTGACCAGAAAACCACACACTTTTCTGATAGTGGGGTGCCTGGACACTCAGTCATTTAAAATGTATATGCGAAAGTTTCGTTTTCACTTCTAATTTGAAGATAAGGATCTATAGAACAATTTTGGCTTGAGTGTCAAGGAACCAGTTGAATTTAATAAAAATTTATCCAAAATGGCCACAATCGAAATCATGAATTCTTTAAAAACTTCTTAATGTTCACACAATTGCTGTGTAATATAATTTTGTATTGCTATTTTAAGTTAATACTGTGTGAGGAATCAACTGGAGTTCAAATATTGATGTTTTGAATATTCTGGTATGGCAAAAATCAAAGATGGCTGCAATTTCTGTATTTATTTCGATTTACGCTTCATACCTTTTATTCTATTGAACCTAGAATGGTGATGTTGGTGCCTGTACCTAGGTTTTCGTGAATGAGTAATTGAATAAAAATAAAATAAACATGATTGGAGCATATCTTATATGATATTTCACACAATGAGACAATAAATATGTGGAGAACTAGAGTTAGATATGAGAACTGTAAACAACAGTTGATTGTGAAGAACAAACGATGATTGTGAAGAACGTCCTCATCACAAGAAAGGATCTGCATCTCGGCACCAATGTCAACGCCATGCCAAAGACCTGATGGAGGTGTTGCTGAGCAATGGGAATCCCTTTGAGGAGGGAAGTAAATACCTGGTTACATTAGACAATAAGGTGTGTGAGTCTGCGGCTGCTGCCGTATCTGTCCATCAACTCGAGTCTACGGGACAAGAGCAGTACAACAATTTCAGGAAGAGTGCTTGAATCAAATGACAGACTTCTGACAGCACCGATCAAGCGAAATGCAGAGCTCTATGGGAAAGCTTTTATTGTGCTAGACACAATACACGTCAAGTAGAGATATTTCTGTTGACGAGCAGTTAGTTGCGCCAGGTGTAACAAGACATTTTCTCATTCCTGTCAAATAAGTTGTTAACAGATGGACAGTTCCCAGATGACAAGGATATGTCTACATCACTGCAGGTGATCAAGTCCACCATGTTGGAAACAGTCCACCAATGGATCAATGCAACCATGAGGAAGCTGACACTCGTGTCCTATAATACATCTCCTCCACGCCCTCCAAACATCATCACATGGGAGGGTGCATACTGGAGATACAGATGTTTGTCGTAATCCTTCTGACTAATTTCCATCACATCAAGCCACTAACAGATACACACCCACTCAGGGACATGCACAGGACTTTAGAGGGGCAGGTGCTCAAAGGCTGAAAAGGGCAAGTTTCAAGTTTCAAGTTTCTTTAATAGTTGTCATACAGAAGTACAGAATACTTTCATACAAAATGCTTCTTACTGTTACGCTCCAGAGACTGTGCTAGACAAGATAGTATCAAATAACATAGTATAGCATGTAATTTAGAAGAAGAAAATGAGGTCACAGTGTTCGGTATAGACATATGTACAATGTTCTGAGTTACCATATAATATACAATACTATGCAGTGTACTAATGTACAGTACTATATAGTGCAAAGCAGAAATGGGATGAGGTACAATTTAGGTACAATTTACAGTAAGGTGTACGAGTTGTAGTGCAATCCTTCATCAATAAATATAAAGTGTGGGGAGTGGGTGCTACAGTGTGTTTGTTTAAAGTGGGTGTGTGCTATAAAGTGTGTGGAGTGGGTGCTACAGTGTGTTTGTTTAAAGTGAGTGTGTGCGTGTGGATGTGTGTGCTATGTGCGTTTGGTGGTTGTTGTTGTGTAGTGTTCATTGTTCGTTTAGCAGCCTGATGGCCTGGGGATAGAAGCTTCTTCTGAGTCTTTCTGTGCTCGCCTTGAGACTCCGGTATCGCTTGCCTGACCGCAGCAGTTCAAAGAGGCAGTTGTTCGGGTGACTGGAGTCTTTAATGATTCTCTTAGCCTTGCCCTTGCAACGCTTGTTGTAAATGTTCTGGAGGGTGGGGAGCCCCCCTCCAATTGTGCGTTCGGCTGAACGTGTCACTCTTTGTAGTCTGCTTCGGTCTTGTGCAGTGCTATTCCCAAACCAGGAGGTGATGTTGCCAGTCAAGATGCTCTCTATTGTACATGAGTAGAAGTTCTTAAGGATCTTCTGACTGACTTGGAACTTCCTTAGGCGCCTGAGGAAGTAGAGGCGTTGTCGTGCCTTCTTCACAACACTGTCAATGTGTGTGGTCCATGTCAAGTCCTCGGATATGTAGGCTCCGAGGTACTTAAAGCTGTTGACTCTCTCAACCGGTGCCCCGTCGATGCTGAGGGGGCTGTAGTCCTTGACCCCCGACCTCCTGAAGTCCACAATCATCTCCTTTGTTTTGCTGACGTTCAGGGAGAGGCTGTTTTCCTGGCACCATCCCGCCAGGACCTTGACCTCTTCCAGGTAGGCCCTCTCGTCGTTGGCAGAGATCAGGCCCACCACCACTGTGTCGTCAGCAAATTTGATGATTGTATTGCTACTCCGCTGAGCCACACAGTCGTGTGTGTACAGGGAGTAGAGGAGGGGACTCAGAACACAGCCCTGGGGGGCCCCTATGTTGAGGGTGATGGATGAGGAGGTGCAGTTGCCTGCTCTCACCACCTGGGGTCTGCCAGTCAGGAAGTCCAAGACCCACTGGCAGAGGTCATAGTTCAAGCCCAGGTCCCTGAGCTTGGCTATGAGTATGGAGGGGACTATGGTATTGAATGCCGAGCTGTAGTCGATGAATAGCATTCTCACATAGTTCCCCTGCCTCTTGTCCAGGTGTGATGCTGCTGTGTGCAGCACATGGGCTATGGCGTCCTCCGTGGACCTGTTGGGGCGGTATGCAAATTGCAGGGGGTCCATGTTGATGGGGAGGGAGGAGCAGATGTAGCCCTTTACTAGCTTCTCAAAGCACTTCATGGCTATGGAGGTGAGAGCTACAGGGCGGTAGTCGTTGAGGCAAGCAGGCTTGGATTTTTTGGGTACAGGGATAATAGTGGACTTCTTCAGGCAGGTGGGGATGACAGCCTGTTCTAAGGACAGGTTAAATATGTCAGTGAATACTGGGGCCAGTTGGTCGGCACAGACTTTTAGGACGCGGCCGGGGATGCCGTCCGGACCTGCTGCCTTCCTGATATTCACTTTTTTAAAGGTCCGCCTCACCTCATGCTCTGTTACCCTGTTACTGGGCCTGTGTGTGTTTTAACCGAGCGCGCGTAGCGCACAAGCCCGGTTTTTAAGGGCCCTTTTCAGGCGGGGGGCCCCCCTTTTTATGCTTTTTGGGGGGTTTTGGTGATCAAATATTGAATATTGAACTATAATAATCAGTGCAGGGGCTCACTTTGTATCCTTGAAAGACACTTTTATCACTGACTTAAAAGGCCCATACATCTCCATAAATGTTCAGGGGGGAGGGAATAAGTGCTTACCCTACAGACCCCAAGAAGTGCTGTATATTCTGTATTGTTTAATATAAATGCATTTTTTATTCCAATCCCGATTTGTATTTGAGATTCCCAAATCCCATCGGACTTGACTTCTTCGTGTCCCTCAGTGAGTATAATACCAGCATTTAACTGTATGCGCCACAGCGGTTTCTATCATCATCATCATCACCACCCACGCTATGCATAAAATATATAGGTCCGGGAGAGGCACGCTGAGGAGGCCGTGCAAACTGCAATGGAATATGGGGCATCTCTCTCTCTTTACCTAATATTTTGATTCCATCCTGACATTTTTCAGTTGGAAGGGCAGTCTATATGCATAACGAAAAAAAATATATATATATTTTTTTTCAGAAAGGGCACTTTTTTTATGAGGCTCAAAAAGGCAGGTGCTCAAGCACCCCATGGGCTCTATGTGTGCACGTGCCTGTTGAGGACCAAGTCTAAATATTATACTTCTGATGTATAAACAAACTATGCAACAATATTATTTGTCCGTGTCAAAGGTACTTGCTGTTTTGAGATAATGTTGCCAGTAAAAATCAGTAAAGGAACTATTTCTCTAGAGGTGTAGTTTGATCAACTGTCAACTTTTCACACAATGTTTGGAATCGTTCTTCCAACAAGGCAGCATGTAACCATGGTAACCACTCCCCATGCATTCCATGCAGGGCAAAGATACACAGTGCAACGCAGAGCTGTCTCCACGCCTATACATCGCAGTCTGCTAAACATGTTTGACAGTGGAACGTTGTCCAACTCTCTGCGTAGGAGAATGAGCACACATACACCTACAGCAAATTGACCTGAATTCTTCAAAGGAAATAAATTGGTAAAGACACACCAAATGCCAAAACAAACGCATACATTTTACTCAGAATTGTCTGTTTTATTGAAATCTGTACAGCAGTAGTTCCCAAAATGAATGGAAGTGAATGAAGAGCTTGACACCTGGGAGGAATGGAGGCGTTGATAGTGGACAACGGAGACAGCAGTAGTAGCTAGCTACTAAAGTGTAATATCCCTTTATTCAGATTCAGATTCCTTTATTGTCACGTATTTCAGTACCTTACAGCAAAGAAAAAGTCAAATTAAATTTGTTGTGGTCCCTCGACCATAGCAGCTTCCAATAATATAAATACAATAAAATTAGCATAGAATAAGAATAAAATAAGACAGATACAGATCAGATGATTATATACAGTTCTAAAAAGTGTGCAGTGTAGATAACAGGATGTAGATATTATACTATATACAATTTAAATAACAAAATGGCTATGTACAGTTCCAAAAAAAGTGTGTGTGATGTGCAATGAGCAATGTGCAATTTTTTTGCAGTGTGTACAATGCAATGTGCAATACGGTTTTATCAGCCGCAACGTTTTCACTTGATCTACAAACGTGTAGTGGAGTGAAAGTACAAAGTTCTGAATGTTGTTTGAATTAATGTTGATTAGAGCGTTGACGTAAGGGGACTTTTGAATTGATTGATTGATTGAAAATTGTATTAACAGATTGCAGCAGAATGGGTACAATACAGTACGGCTCAACACACACAATTGTTAAGGGGATGCAGTCCAGAGAAAAACTTTCGTCTTGTTTACATCAGGGTCCCCCATGTTCAATTCATCATAACATATATGACATATATGACATACAGATAGACAGTACTGCTACATCTATACATTTATGACATACCAGATTTACAAATACAGTACTGTTTGTGATACAAAAAGAGTCTAAAAAAGAGA
>NW_028174873.1:62500-157500 GCF_963971535.1 Notolepis coatsorum | reverse complement strand
ACACATCGGTAGATTCACGTCCGCTGGTCCAGTCACCTGATGACCGATGTAACGCTGTCGCTGCGAAGCCCCACGCGTACAATTATAATAATATAATATATATATATATATTAGGGCTGTCAAAGTTAATGCTTTAACTTTGGAGATTCATTTTAATTATTTAAAGCATTAAAATAAATTAATCTAGATTAATCTATGGAGTGAGAAATCTTCAATCTCGGCGCCGCGGATATAAGAAAGAGGTCTAGCTGAGTCAATGTTGATGGTTTTGTTGAACATTTGTATTTCACAGGAGAGAAACTGTATTCAAAGAAAGCTGTAGTGTCCGCTTGTCGCTCCCCAATGAATCGACAAGCGTCCACGATGCACCCGCAATTAATTATCTTACTCAGTCCCAAAGTTTGTGATGTTGAATGAATTGAATGTCAAAGTTGCCGCCGGTTCGGTTTACAGGGTTTATTGTTGTCCAAAGGTGAATGATGGTGAATGAAGGGTTAAATCGGAACAGTTGTCAGTTGCTCCATTGTCAGTTCCAAACGGTGAGACAGGTAGAAAAATGTAACCTCATCACAGGTGCATGCGATTACGGCAATTAGCTAAGCCATTTATAGAAGAGGGGCCATAATGGAGGCGGTGAGCCCCCTAGTGTTCAAACATAAATAAGACACTACTTAATAACCAAAACACTCATATGGCCTTTACAAAAGCTATTAAAATAGTCTTTGAATCTAAATATGCTTTCTTTGTGTTGATTTTACATTAATTCCATGATTTAAATATATTACAAGCTTCGGTCTTAAATAGAAAAATGCTATTTCTAATCTAGATTAATTACAGAAAATTGTGAGATTAATTAGTTAATTTTTTTAATCTATTGACAGCACTAATATATATATATATATATATAATAAAACACATGTGTCCTAATGGTGAGGATAAGTGCTCAATGAAGAAACCCACTCCCATTGCCAAGAGAGTCTAAAATTGCTTCTCTCTCTCTCTCTCTCTCCCTCTCTCTCTCTCTCTCTCTCTCTCTCTCTCTCTCTCTCTCTCCCCCCCCCCCCCCAGAGGACACAGATGTACAGTACAGATATGCCACCAGGTACCGTACAGCCACCGTCATGGAGGAGGACGCTCTGGACCAGCCCAGTGCCGCAGGTTAGAGAGCTCTGCTGTCACTTCCCTCAGATTGACGGTCGTTGTTAAAGTCCCGTCTCCTTCCTCTCCTGTTACTGTGACCTAGAGCTGGAAATATGAAAGAAGGTATTTTCTTTGGTGCGTATATATGCTTTATATATTGTGACTTTCAAGCAGTGTTAACACTTTGTTTGCCGTTAACGTAGAGCTACGTTTCTGTGGCCCAACCGTTGAGTGCCGGAAACGTAGATCTATGCGTTTTTCTCACGGTATTTCTTTTAATCGCTATTGCCATTCATAATTCAGCGGGGCACCTTGTGCATACTGTTCTGAGTGTGTCTGAGCTGACAGACGGTCTTATACCGCCCTCTAAACGCCTTCGGCCATTATTGCACCCCGTTAGAAACGGGTTCGTTTCTTTTCTTTGAAGTGCAATGCCCAACAACGTCGGAGACAGGATCGCTGTGGATAACTGGAATGGCGATCAGATAATTGGATTCTTTTTTTTGCATTACTTCAGAGACCAGGTACAGTATGGACACTCTATATGAACGCTTGCGTTGATCTGATATTTCTTTCTACCGCGATTGAAGCTATCTGTGTTTTATGTGTGGCCACTAGGAGCTGCCCAGTACAACCACAGTCTGACACTGTTGGCCACTAGGAGCTGCCCAGTACAACCACAGTCTGACACTGTTGACCACTAGGAGCTGCCCAGTACAACCACAGTCTGACACCGTTGACCACTAGGAGCTGCCTAGTACAACCACAGTCTGACACTGTTGACCACTAGGAGCTGCCCAGTACAACCACAGTCTGACACCGTTGACCACTAGGAGTTGCCCAGTACAACCACAGTCTGACACTGTTGACCACTAGGAGCTGCCCAGTACAACCACAGTCTGACACTGTTGACCACTAGGAGCTGCCCAGTACAACCACAGTCTGACACTGTTGACCACTAGGAGCTGCCCAGTACAACCACAGTCTGACACTGTTGACCACTAGGAGCTGCCCAGTACAACCACAGTGTGACCACTGTTGACCACTAGGAGCTGCCCAGTACAACCACAGTCTGACACTGTTGACCACTAGGAGCTGCCTAGTACAACCACAGTCTGACACTGTTGACCACTAGGAGCTGCCCAGTACAACCACAGTCTGACACTGTTGACCACTAGGAGCTGCCCAGTACAACCACAGTCTGACACTGTTGACCACTAGGAGCTGCCCAGTACAACCAGTCTGACACTGTTGACCACTAGGAGCTGCCCAGTACAACCACAGTCTGACACTGTTGACCACTAGGAGCTGCCCAGTACAACCACAGTCTGACACTGTTGACCACTAGGAGCTGCCCAGTACAACCACAGTCTGAGACTGTTGACCACTAGGAGCTGCCCAGTACAACCACAGTCTGACACTGTTGACCACTAGGAGCTGCCCAGTAGAACCACAGCCTGACACTGTTGACCACTAGGAGCTGCCCAGTACAACCACAGTCTGACACTGTTGACCACTAGGAGCTGCCCAGTACAACCACAGTCTGACACTGTTGACCACTAGGAGCTGCCCAGTACAACCACAGTCTGACACTGTTGACCACTAGGAGCTGCCCAGTACAACCACAGTCTAACACTGTTGACCACTAGGAGCTGCCCAGTACGACCACAGTCTGACACTGTTGACCACTAGGCGCTGCCCAGTACAACCACAGTCTGACACTGTTGACCAATAGGAGCTGCCCAGTACAACCACAGTCTGACCCCACTGTTGACCACTAGGAGCCGCCCAGTACAACCACAGCCTGACACTGTTGACCACTAGGAGCTGCCCAGTACAACCACAGTCTGACACTGTTGACCACTAGGAGCTGCCCAGTACAACCACAGACTGACACTGTTGACCACTAGGAGCTGCCCAGTACGACCACAGTCTGACACTGTTGACCACTAGGAGCTGCCCAGTACAACCATAGTCTGACACTGTTGACCACTAGGAGCTGCCCAGTACAACCACAGTCTGACACTGTTGACCACTAGGAGCTGCCCAGTACGACCACAGTCTGACACTGTTGACCACTAGGAGCTGCCCAGTGCAACCACAGTCTGACACTGTTGACCACTAGGAGCTGCCCAGTACGACCACAGTCTGACACTGTTGACCACTAGGAGCTGCCCAGTACAACCACAGTCTGACACTGTTGACCACTAGGAGCTGCCCAGTACAACCACAGTGTGACCCTGTTGACCACTGAGAAAAGCTCCACTGGAGCAGTTTAGGCTTAAGTGCCTTGCTCAAGGGCAGCTGAACAGTGGGTGTTGAGGGAAGGGAAATGGTTTTTCACCCACATCCCTCTATGGATATCTTCCTGCCAGTCTGGGGATTGAACCAGCGACTTATCCGTCACCAGTCCGCTTCTCTAACCATTTGGCCACCCCTCCCTAGTAAATGGTAAATGCACTGCAGTTATATAGCGCTTATCCACTTAACCCTTTACAACGTAGGCCTCACATTCAGCCACTCACTCGCTCACCGGCGGCAGAGGCAGACATGCAAGGCGACAACCGGCTCATCGGTAGCAGTTAAGGGGTTAAGTGTCTTGCTCAAGAGCGGCTGGGTGGCGCAGCGGACTAAGCGCTCGTCACCAACGCGAGAGACACCGGTATCGAATCCGGCCGTCAGCGTTGCCTCCGGCTTGGGCCGGCCGTCATACTGGCTCAATTGGCAAGAGTCAGCGGGAGGGAAGCCGGTGGGGTGGTACTCTGGTCGTTGTAAACAGCGACTCCTACAGGTCGGTCAGGGCGCCTGCACAGCGAGGAAGGGAGATGGTGAGGGTAGTGTGAGCCTCCCACACGTTACGCCGTGCCAATGAGAGTCCACGCTGGCAGGTGAAAAGAAGTGGCGGGCTGACTCTGCATGTATCGGAGGAAGCATCCGATAGACTTCATGGCTCTCTAGACCGACCAGTGGGGGGCACATGCGAGCAACGACCAGGAAGGGGGAATTGGCATAACGACAAAAAATTGGGATGGGAGAAAAACACAGAAAAACAGGAGGAGAAAAAGTGGATACAAAAAAAAGTGTCTTGCTCAAGGACAGGAAGCTGGGAGGAGCCGGGGATCGACTCAGGAACTTTCAGATTACCAGACGACGGCGGCTCTGCGTCCGTCCTGTGAGGATTTCACATGGGTTCAACTAACGTCATGTTTCTGTGTCTCTCTCCGCAGAGGCTGATCTCGCTCTGCACGTGCTCAGTGAGAGTCCCTGTGGTTCCGTGGTCGTGTATGTGATCCCAGAGGCGTCCTCACTGCTGCCTGAGGTTAACACTCTCTCTTTGTTTCTATTTGTTTCTCTCTCTCTCTCTCTCTCTCTCTCTCTCTCTCTCCCTCTCTTGTCTTTTTCTCGCTCTCGCTCTCGCTCTCTCTATATATATATATATAATATACGGTATATATATTTGTGTCTCTCTATCTCTCTCTCTCTATATATATATAATATACGGTATATATATTTGTGTCTCTCTCTCTCTCTCTCTCTCTCTCTCTCTCTCTCTCTCTCTCTCCCTATATATATATATATATATATTAGGGCTGTCAGTTTATCGCGTTAATTAGATTAACTAATTACACAGCTAATTATCACGTTATGAAAATTTACTCAAAATAAAAAAAAATAAAAAACGTTTAAATTTTTATTTTTAAACTCATTCATTCCATAAGAACGTAGAATACACATTTTACACAGACTTTTTTTTCAATATGGTCCATTTGCATGTTCTTGGTATCTGATTCTAGGGACATCTATGGATCTCAGGGAATGTGTTCCCAGTGTCAGAAATACTGTGTCTGTTACTAGGCTTGAGTCAATTGTAATGAACCAAATGAGAATATCAATAAAAAATTTGTTTTATCTTTGACTGTGAATAACACCATGCTCAAATTGACCAGACCTGAAAAATCTAAGCAAATGAATAAAGGGAAGATGATTAAACAGAAGGTTTTGTAGATGCAGTACTGAATTCTGCCATCCGGACACATGCCATTTGAAATATGATTATAGAATATCAGGCCTAAAATGGTTATGCGATTAAAATGCCATTAATTAGATTAATTAATTACAAATCCTGTAATTAATTAGATAGATTTTTTTTAATCGCCTGACAGCACTAATATATATATATATATATATATATATATATATATATATATATATATATAAAATGTGTGTGTATCCTGTAGGAAAAACTCTGCTTCTGTCTCCAAGCTGCACGCTCATCTTTTGGGGGGAGACTGGACCGGGGACCTTCTGGATGGAAGAGCTGCCCAGGCAGGTGGCTGGACGTCAGGCGTCTCCATCCAGACCGTCCCTGGAGACCTCCATGGCAGCCGTCCCAAAACCCCCTCTTTGTTTACAATAAAAGGGTCTATAGCGTACGCTCTCTGCTCTCGTTCTTCCCTTGAGAAGGATTTCACTGGTGTGTGTGTGTGTGTGTGTGTGTGTGTGTGTGTGTGTGTGTGTGTGTGTGTGTGTGTGTGTGTGTGTGTGTGTGTGTGTGTGTGTGTGTGTGTGTGTGTGTGTGTGTGTGTGTGTGTGTGTGTGTGTGTGTGTGTGTGTGTGTGTGTGTGTGTGTGTGTGTGTGTGTGTGTGTGTGTGTGTGTGTGTGTGTGTGTGTGTGTGTGTAGGATGTGGAGGTGTACATTGGTCAGAGGCGGACGGCGATGCTTCGTATTGGACGACAGATGAGAGTGGGCGGGACCCTGCAGCAGCTGCTCGCCCACCTGGAGCCCCGGGTCCGGCAGGTGCTTCAGGTGATGTCGTTCAGCCACGGTGACGTCACCGCTGCCCTCAGCCACCGGGTCCGTCTCGGCCACAGGACCAAAGACAAGGACCTGGCCGACAGCATGAGGGTCCTCAAGTCCAGCCCAGGTCAGTCTGGTACAGATGGATCTAATAGTCCAGGTCAGTCTGTACAGATGGATCTAATAGTCCAGGTCAGTCTGGTACAGATGGATCTAATAGTCCAGGTCAGTCTGGTCTGTACAGATGGATCTAATAGTCCAGGTCAGTCTGGTACAGATGGATCTAATAGTCCAGGTCAGTCTGGTCTGTACAGATAGATCTAATAGTCCAGGTCAGTCTGGTCTGTACAGATAGATCTAATAGTCCAGGTCAGTCTGGTCTGTACAGATAGATCTAATAGTCCAGGTCAGTCTGGTCTGGTCTGTACAGATGGATCTAATAGTCCAGGTCAGTCTAGTCTGGTCTGTACAGATAGATCTAATAGTCCAGGTCAGTCTGGTCTGGTCTGTACAGATAGATCTAATAGTCCAGGTCAGTCTGGTCTGTACAGATGGATCTAATAGTCCAGGTCAGTCTGGTCTGTACAGATAGATCTAATAGTCCAGGTCAGTCTGGTACAGATAGATCTAATAGTCCAGGTCAGTCTGGTCTGTACAGATAGATCTAATAGTCCAGGTCAGTCTGGTCTGTACAGATAGATCTAATAGTCCAGGTCAGTCTGGTCTGGTCTGTACAGATGGATCTAATAGTCCAGGTCAGTCTAGTCTAGTCTGTACAGATAGATCTAATAGTCCAGGTCAGTCTGGTCTGGTCTGTACAGATGGATCTAATAGTCCAGGTCAGTCTAGTCTAGTCTGTACAGATAGATCTAATAGTCCAGGTCAGTCTGGTCTGGTCTGTACAGATAGATCTAATAGTCCAGGTCAGTCTGGTCTGTACAGATAGATCTAATAGTCCAGGTCAGTCTAGTCTGGTCTGTACAGATGGATCTAATAGTCCAGGTCAGTCTAGTCTGGTCTGTACAGATAGATCTAATAGTCCAGGTCAGTCTGGTCTGGTCTGTACAGATGGATCTAATAGTCCAGGTCAGTCTGGTCTGGTCTGTACAGATAGATCTAATAGTCCAGGTCAGTCTGGTCTGGTCTGTACAGATGGATCTAATAGTCCAGGTCAGTCTGGTCTGGTCTGTACAGATAGATCTAATAGTCCAGGTCAGTCTGGTCTGGTCTGTACAGATGGATCTAATAGTCCAGGTCAGTCTGGTCTGGTCTGTACAGATGGATCTAATAGTCCAGGTCAGTCTGGTCTGTACAGATAGATCTAATAGTCCAGGTCAGTCTAGTCTGGTCTGTACAGATATATACACTGGATTCAGATTCGATAAAGTTATAGCAATATTTAGAGAACTGGGTGGCTGATGGCCGATATAATAATGTCTTTGCATTTGATAAAAATAAATAAATGGGGCACAAAAAATATATTATTCTCTTTTTGGTAGACCTGCACTTCGTATTATTTATTATCAACAAATTATATCAAACTAAACAAATTGATTTGAAAAGAAATGTAAGATTACATTTGCCAGATTGACACACGGGGGAGAGCGCTAATCTCGCTGTTGTCTTTGTCTTTTAGGTTATGAGATAACGTTCAGCCTGTTGAATCCAGACCCAAAGTCTCACCGCCTCCACTGGGCCATAGAGGGCGCTGTTCAGAGCTACGTTCAGCCCCTGCTCTCCAAACTGGCCCCCGTGGCCAACTTCAGCATCGACTCTCAGGTACAGCGGCCAGTCGGCCCCCTGGCTGCACCGAGCATTCTTCACGTTTAAAAAGAAAAACATTAGGGCTGTGTATTGGCAAGAATCTGGGGTTACATATCAATATATTGTGATGCTATTGTGTAACTCGTTTGTTCTGCCGTTGCCCACATAGTATTACACTTTGGATAGACTTTGAGAGTTATATATTGTGCAAAACATCACATACGAAAAATATGATCTTTACTTTTGATTTAGATTTGATTCGATTTTTATTTGATTGATCTTTATTTCGAACATGTAACAAACAATATAAAATCAAAACAAATCATTGATCTCAAGAAATTAAATGGAAAAAAAATAAACAAAAGCAAAACATAACTCAATTTACATGTTTGAAAAGGAGTAGGACGAAGTATACACTTATTTAATCCTACCCCTTTTCCACTACTCAAATGAGTGTACATTTTAAACTTGTCAAAAAAAAAGTCAAATCCCTTCCTCATCCCTGCTGTACCTCGTGAACATAATTTCCTTATAAATCTGTTTGAATTGTCTCATATTTGGACATTGCTTTAGCACAACATTCAGACTTTTAAATTGAGTTCTCCCCTCAGATTATAACCCCCCTCTCTATCAAAGAACAGTTCTTGAATGTTTCCTGGAAGTACATGACCTTTTGCTTTATACATTAATTGTAGCCGGTTTTAAATTCCACAAGACTTTGAATGTAATGATAAAAATGTATGCACAATTGTTAACGTTCTTATTTTATTTGCAAAATATCATATCCATAAAGATAACTGTCTTAGTTCAACTCCATCTTTAAAGTTGTTTCTAATTTTAAATTGAACGTTATTTCAAATGAATGACAAAAACGAAGAAAAGCATGTCAGAAATGTTTGTCTGAATAAGTCTGACAACAAAATGACATTTTCCTTTTTGTTTATTTTAGTTTCTTGTTATATAAACTGGTATGATTGAATGTTTGAAGTTTTCTTTTTACAAATAAAAAAGAAAATGCTCAGTTTATTACATATTTTTTTCCTGTATTGATTTATTGTCTGTGTGTCTCCTCGTAGATCCTGTACTACGCCATGCTGGGGGTCAAGCCCCGCTTTGAGAGCAGCCTCAACGTCTACACTCTGAACGCTGACAGCCTGGCGCACGTCATCAACCCTGTGGAGGCCCGGCTCGGTGAGAACCAGCTGCCGTTTGGGTCAACATGGTGTCTATAGTGGTGCCGGTCAATATACTGATATTTATCATCCATCAGTGTGTTTATATATAGTAGTGCTGGTCAATATACTGATATTTATCATCCATCAGTGTGTTTATATAGTAGTGCCGGTCAATATACTGATATTTATCATCCATCGGTGTGTTTATATAGTAGTGCCGGTCAATATACTGATATTTATCATATATTGGATAATATATTGATATTTATAATGTGTTTATGTATAGTAGGGCTGGTTAATATATTGATATTTATCATCGATCCGTGTTAGTGTGTCTTTATTTCTTTTTTTTAAATTGCGGATCATGATACAAAGTTGTCTAAATAATAATAGAAAGCAAATATCAAAGTCAAATATCTCAAAATGATTTCCAAAATATTTTAGAACATCAATTGAACATGACGGTTTCAGTTTGATATCTCACTCCCCATTACCATGCAAGGAACCTATAAAAGAAGGAAGGGTCATCACGTCACCGTGTAGCGCATCAATGTACATTGGTGCCAAGTGTGAAAACGGTCAGTTCTGCTGACATTGAATGGGATCAGCCATGACCTGTCATTTAAACAGGTTATTGCCTCAGATGGCAGAATCATCTGCAATTTGTTGCATTGTTAACTAGCTAACGTTTGATATATTGGTTGATGTATATTTCCTCATATAGTTTGTATATTTTTTTGTATTATTTACATCTCCCATAGGCTTCAATAGAACTGACACCAAAGTCTGACACCAAGCAGAGTACGCTGGTATTCTGACGTGATGACTCTTCCTTCTTTTATAGTTTCCTTGTTACCGTGCAGTCATTCTCTATTTACCAAAGCAGATCCATGCTCTCATGAAGCTCTGGTTTGATGGCCAGTAACGGCATTCGTGTTGAACACTACAGACGCTGATCAGCTGGATCGATATGAAAACATTGTTGGATCGAGCTGAAATTGATGTCAGATCAATTACCTTTGGCCGGGGGTATTCCAAAAAGAATATTCCAATTGTCTGATCGCGATTTCCAGTATTGGTGTCCATCTGGTCCCGGACATAATTTGGCACAACTTATGGATCGCGTGTGCCAGATGTGTTTCGAAGTGGTCGGATGAAGTGATTTACTCGGCTCCGTCTAAATGTATCGCCCGGAGGGATTTAACCGTAACACAGGGTGAGATATATCAGGTTTCAAAGCGTGGGCGACACTGCCATCTAGCTGGATGCGGCCGGTATTGCACTTTGGCAATCTCTAAATCATTTCCTATGGCAACACCGAGGTCAGTGGATGAATAATGAATAAAAATATTGAATAAAAGAAAAAACTACCAAAACCCGAGATATCTCGGGTCTGGCGTCCAACGCATGGCGAGTTAACTCTACTTATCCCGAATGTGTTAACGTCCAGGTGTTGTGTTATTTACCAACGCAGATCCATGTTCTCGTGAGGCTCCTCCCCTTAACGTCCAGGTGTTGTGTTATTTACCAACGCAGATCCATGTTCTCGTGAGGCTCCTCCCCTTAACGTCCAGGTGTTGTGTTATTTACCAACGCAGATCCATGTTCTCGTGAGGCTCCTCCCCTTAACGTCCAGGTGTCGTGTTATTTACCAACGCAGATCCATGTTCTCGTGAGGCTCCTCCCCTTAACGTCCAGGTGTTGTGTTATTTACCAACGCAGATCCATGTCCTCGTGAGGCTCCTCCCCTTAACGTCCAGGTGTCGTGTTATTTACCAACGCAGATCCATGTCCTCGTGAGGCTCCTCCCCTTAACGTCCAGGTGTCGTGTTATTTACCAACGCAGATCCATGTTCTCGTGAGGCTCCTCCCCTTAATGTCCAGGTGTTGTGTTATTTACCAACGCAGATCCATGTTCTCGTGAGGCTCCTCCCCTTAACGTCCAGGTGTTGTGTTATTTACCAACGCAGATCCATGTTCTCGTGAGGCTCCTCCCCTTAATGTCCAGGTGTCGTGTTATTTACCAACGCAGATCCATGTCCTCGTGAGGCTCCTCCCCTTAACGTCCAGGTGTTGTGTTATTTACCAACGCAGATCCATGTTCTCGTGAGGCTCCTCCCCTTAACGTCCAGGTGTCGTGTTTCAGGCTCCAGCGCTGCTTCCTCCAACCCCGTGTTGAACTTCCTGCTCTACGTGCCGGACGCCCACCACTCTCCGCTCCACATCCACGACCACCGCAAACAGGAAGTCCCTTCCAACGCGTTCCACTCGCCGCGCTGGGGCGGCATCATGGTGAGTCGCTCTTCAACTCTTTTTTACATTTTTTTTTATTATTATTATGTTTTTGGTAGATTTTTATTGTTTGTACTACCGGGCAGTCCGGTAGAGAGAGAGGAAGAACGGGAGACAGAGCGGGGGGGAAGACATTCGGCAAAGGACGCCGGGTCCGGGAATCGAACCCGGGTCGGCCGCTTCGCGACTAGGGCTGCACGATTAATCGATTTTTAAATCGAAATCGCGATTTGGAATGATGCAATTATCAAATCGCGCAAAAGAAAATATATCGCACTTTTTTTTTTTTCTTCATTTATTTAACCAGGAAGTCCCATTGAGATACAAGATGGGTTTGGGAGAGGGAGGTGAGGGGTTTTAGATTGTGTGTTGTGAAGTTTAGACTTCAGAGAGGGAGGTGAGGGGTTTTAGATTGTGTGTTGTGAAGTTTAGACTTCAGAGAGGGAGAGTAAAGTACAGAACAAAGGTACCGTTGGGGACCGGTATCGATTCCCAGGTAAAAAGAAACATTTTCAGGCTCGGTGTCACGAAAATACCCACAGCGTAGAGGCCAGATGCAGGCCGCATTTTACAATAAACCTCTGTGGGGCTGCTTTAAAAAAATATATATTATAATCGCAAATGTTATCGCAATCGCAATATCTGTCTGAAAAATCGCAATTAGATTATTTCCCAAAATGGTGCAGCCCTATTCGCGACGCAGCGTGTTCCATGGTTGGCCACTTGGGCGCCCCGTCGTTCTTCCACTCTACCTGTCCCGGACAATTGGCTTGGTGGCATAAACTGCAACATAAAAAAAACGACATAAAATGCCATTAGTAAGAGTTAACGCAGAAGAGGATGTTCACTGGGGGCCCCCGGTCTGACCATTAGGGCTGGAACTACCCAGCATGCATCAGACCAACCTAACTCCAGGTTGACTGACATCACATCACAATTCTCATGTATTCCTATCTTCTTAATACTGTTAGTTAGGGATGGGTACCTTTCACATTTGAACCGGTACCGGTACCTGTGAATCGATACCGGTACCCAACGGTACCTTTTTTCGGTACTTTAGTCTCAAGACATTTAATTTACCTACCTCAGTCGTGAAAAAAAAAATCCAAACTACAATTTCGACAGTTTTCGGCTTGTCATTGCTCCGACTGCTTTGTTGTTGAATCAAGTCAAATCCTAGGTAAGCATATATTGTGCGTGTGAACGTTGACATGAAAAGAAAAAAGTTTTCGGTTTCTCACTTGATTCGATACTCGGTAGTACCGACGTGTTTCGGTTCGGTACCTCAAAAGTACCGAATTCGGTACCCATCCCTAGTGCACTAACTGTAATCAAACTGTTTCTAGGTGTATAATCTATCTGGTGTCTTCCTACTGTAGGTGTATAATCTGTTTTGTGTATTCCTAGGTGTATAATCTAACTTGTGTCTTCCTACTGTAGGTGTATAATTTATCTGGTGTCTTACTACTGTAGGTGTATAATTTATCTGGTGTCTTCCTACTGTAGGTGTATAATTTATCTGGTGTCTTCCTACTGTAGGTGTATAATCTATCTTGTATTCCTACTGTACTGTAGGTGTATAATCTATCTGGTGTCTTCCTACTGTAGGTGTATAATCTATCTTGTATTCCTACTGTACTGTAGGTGTATAATCTATCTGGTGTCTTCCTACTGTAGGTGTATAATCTATCTTGTATGTGTATAATCTATCTGGTGTCTTCCTACTGTAGGTGTATAATCTATCTTGTATTCCTATGTGTATAGTCTATCTGGTGTCTTCCTACTGTAGGTGTATAATCTCTCTTGTATTCCTAGGTGTATAATCTCTCTTGTATTCCTAGGTGTATAATCTCTCTTGTATTCCTAGGTGTATTCCTAGGTGTATAATCTATCTGGTGTCTTCCTACTGTAGGTGTATAATCTGTTTTGTGTATTCCTAGGTGTATAATCTCTCTTGTATTCCTAGGTGTATAATCTCTCTTGTATTCCTAGGTGTATAATCTCTCTTGTATTCCTAGGTGTATAATCTCTTGTTTTCCTAGGTGTATAATCTCTCTTGTATTCCTAGGTGTATATAATCTCTCTTGTATTCCTAGGTGTATTCCTAGGTGTATAATCTATCTGGTGTCTTCCTACTGTAGGTGTATAATCTGTTTTGTGTATTCCTAGGTGTATTATCTCTCTTGTATTCCTAGGTGTATAATCTCTCTTGTATTCCTAGGTGTATAATCTCTTGTTTTCCTAGGTGTATAATCTCTCTTGTATTCCTAGGTGTATATAATCTCTCTTGTATTCCTAGGTGTATAATGTTAATGATCAGTATGGACCAGAAGCAGAGTTCCCTGTCAACATCGACATCAGCATGACCAAGGTGATGGGAGTGTTCCTGGCTCAGCTTCGGTAAGAAGAGACCAGGGCTGTCGACTACTAGTCAAAGGACCTTGTCCACTAATAAATCTGTTGATTTAATAATCAACAAATCTGTAAAATTGTGTTCCCCCGCATTCAATCATGCAGAAGGGCCTCTTTGAAGAGAAGTGCTTATAGTTCTTTCAGGAAATGACTCTTTCAGCAGGGATTAATCGACTAACAAAGTCTTGGTAGACTAAGACTAAACCTACTGATTTAAAGGAACACGCCAACATTATGGCAAATGTGCTTACCGTCTTCTCCAGAATCGAGACGATAGATACCAATTTCCATTCTGTGCGTCCAGTAGAAAGCTACAGTATCTGGCTGCAAACTAGCCTAGTTTACTAATTCAATTGGCAGAATTAGCGAGTGGAAGTCGATGGGTGGTAATCTGGACGTTGTGAACAGCGACTCTTACAGGTCGGTTGGGGACGCCTGCACAGCAGAGACAGGAAATGGCGGGGGGTAGTGTGAGCCTCCCACACGTTACACCTCGGCAATGAGAGTCCGCGCTGGCAGGTGAAAAGATGTGACAGGCTGCCTCCTTGTGTACCGGAGGGGACACGTGATGCAAGGCTTATATCCTCCCTACAACCGGCCAGTGGGGGGCATATGCGAGCAACGCATATGGTGGAATGAACTACCCACCCCAGTTAGGACAGCCGAATCACGTCCAATCTTTCGCCGTCGACTAAAGACGCACTTCTTCAACCATTATCTGAATATTAAAAAAAAAAAAAAAAAAATCTAACCCTAACTAACCTTACTGTCATGCACTTGTCCTAATAAACTAACCTACACTGTAGCACTCAACACTTTGATGAACATTGTTACTCAGCTGATAGAGTTGTGCCCTTCCTGATGACCTGTCGTACAGAACTTGTAAGTCGCTTTGGATAAAAGCGTTCAGCTAAATGACTAAATGTAAATGTAAGACAGGGGAGGGAAGAATTGGCACATTGGAATTGGGATGGGAGAAAAAAGAGGAGAAAAAAAAGATAAGCTAGTGGTCCGTATCTGCTTCTGTTCATTTGTGCTAAGCTAGGCTAGCTTGCAGCCGGATAGCCTTCTACTGAACGCACAGAGAGAAAACTGGTCTCTATCTTCTTGTCTGGCTCGGGAGAAGACGGTAAGCACATTCCCCATAACACATTGACTGCCGTTCACGTAGATCTACGTTCCTGTCACGGTATTTCTTTTATTATCTATTGCCATTCATAATTCAGCGGGGCACCTTGTGCATACTATTCTGAGTGTGTCTGAGCTGGCAGACGGTATTATACCGCCCTCTAACGCCTTCGGCCAGTAATGCACACCGTTAGAAAACGGGTTGGTTTCTTTTCTCTACCGAGCTGCGGCGTGGGGGCGGGTCCTAAACACTTTGGACTACTGACCCCGCCCGCCCGTTGAAGTGCAATGTCCAACAACGTCGGAGGCAGGATCGCTGTGGATAACTGGAATGGCGATGAGATTATTGGATTTTTTTTTTTTTTCTTTACTTCAGAGACCAGGTAAGGACACCGTATATGAAAGCTTGCGTTGATCTGATATTTATTTCTACTGCGATTGAAGCCATCTGTGTTATAGCTGTTTGGCTGTTTTCCGTTCGGTTGCAGTAGGGGGGGGGGGGGGGGGGGGGGGGGGGGCGGGGGGCGCGCGCGCGCGCCGGTCTAAATCACATTGCATGCGTGCACGACAAAGGATAATAGTGATGATCTAGCGTTGATGTCTTTTCCCTGGAATTGCTCAGAAGCGGCCGGCCGGCGTATGTTCATATTCAAAACGGTATAAAACGGAAATGTACAGAAATGTAAAAATAATCAGTTTTTTTTCCACGTTGACCAGAAGCAGCTCAGTGAGACTCGACGGCGTTATTAGACCCATAGCTATACGATAAAATATAGGTTCAGGTCTACAAAGTACAACTACGTTTACATGGGGTTAATAATGGACGGCACGGAAGTGGTCACTTCCCGGAAGGGGGGGGGGGGGGGTGTGTGTGTGTGTGTGTGTGTGTGTGTGTGTGTGTCAGTCACACACACACACACATACAGGATGTAACCTTCCTCTGTCCCGTCCTGTCAGGCTGCTGTTGGGTGTCCAGACCTTAGCCCCGCCCCCTGGCTTCCTGTTGGCACCGTGTGGTAACGCCGGTCTGACCGACTGGGAGCTGGACCGGCTGATGTGGAGCCGCAGTGTGGAGAACGTCGCCACGGCAACGACCACCATCACCTCCCTGGCACAGCTGCTTGACCAGATAGGAAACATTGTCATCAACGACAACATCGCCCAGCAGGTGGGTGTAGAGACCTCTGCTTCCTGCTTTATTAAACTAGGTTTCAAAGAGGCGGGGTCACATGACCACAGTGGTGATATGTACGTGTTGTGATGCGGTTCAGTGAGACCTGGTCACATGACCACAGTGATAATTAGGGATGTCCGATATTTTTTTGTGGGACTTGTACAGCACTTTGTTCAACTTTGTCAGTGCTGTAAAGTTTAAACCTTTTTAAATCTTAGACAAACGAAACACTTTGCTTTCATGAAATATTGTAAGCCGTCATTTGAGGCTTTATAAAAGCAGCACAATGAACACAGATCTGTCAGTGCCGAGTCCGACCTCATCTTAAATAACAAACAGCATTGCTTGTTGTAGTTAACAAAGAGAGGCAGAGCTGATTTTGCACAACACAATTTTTTTTTTTTTTTTATATATATATATTCGAATTCTATTTTCATATTCGAATCCCATGCCCATCGAACGAAGCTTCGAAGCCTCACAGTACTTAAGACGGCCCTACACGGCACTAACACAGTGTGGAGAGAGAGGTCTGGGCACAGCACTAACATAGTGTGGAGAGAGAGAGGTCTGGGCACAGCACTAACACAGTGTGGAGAGAGAGGTCTGGGCACAGCACTAACACAGTGTGGAGAGAGAGAGGTCTGGGCACAGCACTAACATAGTGTGGAGAGAGAGAGGTCTGGGCACAGCACTAACATAGTGTGGAGAGAGAGGTCTGGGCACAGCACTAACACAGTGTGGAGAGAGAGAGGTCTGGGCACAGCACTAACATAGTGTGGAGAGAGAGGTCTGGGCACAGCACTAACACAGTGTGGAGAGAGAGAGGTCTGGGCACAGCACTAACACAGTGTGGAGAGAGAGGTCTGGGCACAGCACTAACATAGTGTGGAGAGAGGTCTGGGCACAGCACTAACATAGTGTGGAGAGAGAGAGGTCTGGGCACAGCGCTAACACAGTGTGGAGAGAGAGGTCTGGGCACAGCGCTAACATAGTGTGGAGAGAGAGAGAGGTCTGGGCACAGCACTAACACAGTGTGGAGAGAGAGAGGTCTGGGCACAGCACTAACACAGTGTGGAGAGAGAGAGAGGTCTGGGCACAGCACTAACACAGTGTGGAGAGAGAGAGGTCTGGGCACAGCACTAACATAGTGTGGAGAGAGGTCTGGACACAGCACTAACACAGTGTGGAGAGAGAGAGAGGTCTGGGCACAGCACTAACATAGTGTGGAGAGAGAGAGGTCTGGACACAGCGCTAACATAGTGTAGAGAGAGAGAGAGGTCTGGGCACAGCACTAACATAGTGTGGAGAGAGAGAGGTCTGGGCACAGCACTAACATAGTGTAGAGAGAGAGAGGTCTGGGCACAGCACTAACACAGTGTGGAGAGAGAGAGAGGTCTGGGCACAGCACTAACATAGTGTAGAGAGAGAGAGGTCTGGGCACAGCACTAACATAGTGTGGAGAGAGAGGTCTGGGCACAGCACTAACATAGTGTGGAGAGAGGTCTGGGCACAGCACTAACACAGTGTGGAGAGAGGTCTGGGCACAGCACTAACATAGTGTGGAGAGAGAGAGGTCTGGGCACAGCGCTAACACAGTGTGGAGAGAGAGGTCTGGGCACAGCGCTAACATAGTGTGGAGAGAGAGAGAGGTCTGGGCACAGCACTAACACAGTGTGGAGAGAGAGAGGTCTGGGCACAGCACTAACACAGTGTGGAGAGAGAGAGAGGTCTGGGCACAGCACTAACACAGTGTGGAGAGAGAGAGGTCTGGGCACAGCACTAACATAGTGTGGAGAGAGGTCTGGACACAGCACTAACATAGTGTGGAGAGAGAGAGAGGTCTGGGCACAGCACTAACATAGTGTGGAGAGAGAGAGAGGTCTGGGCACAGCACTAACATAGTGTAGAGAGAGAGGTCTGGGCACAGCACTAACAGTGTGGAGAGAGAGAGAGGTCTGGGCACAGCACTAACATAGTGTGGAGAGAGAGAGGTCTGGGCACAGCACTAACACAGTGTGGAGAGAGAGAGGTCTGGGCACAGCACTAACATAGTGTGGAGAGAGAGAGAGGTCTGGGCACAGCACTAACATAGTGTGGAGAGAGAGAGGTCTGGGCACAGCACTAACATAGTGTAGAGAGAGAGGTCTGGGCACAGCACTAACATAGTGTAGAGAGAGAGGTCTGGGCACAGCACTAACATAGTGTGGAGAGAGAGGTCTGGGCACAGCACTAACATAGTGTGGAGAGAGAGGTCTGGGCACAGCACTAACATAGTGTGGAGAGAGAGAGAGGTCTGGGCACAGCGCTAACATAGTGTGGAGAGAGAGAGAGAGGTCTGGGCACAGCGCTAACACAGTGTAGAGAGAGGTCTGGGCACAGCACTAACACAGTGTGGAGAGAGAGGTCTGGGCACAGCACTAACATAGTGTAGAGAGAGAGGTCTGGGCACAGCACTAACACAGTGTGGAGAGAGAGGTCTGGGCACAGCACTAACATAGTGTGGAGAGAGAGAGAGGTCTGGGCACAGCACTAACATAGTGTGGAGAGAGAGAGGTCTGGGCACAGCACTAACATAGTGTGGAGAGAGAGGTCTGGGCACAGCACTAACATAGTGTAGAGAGAGAGGTCTGGGCACAGCACTAACACAGTGTGGAGAGAGAGAGAGGTCTGGGCACAGCACTAACATAGTGTGGAGAGAGAGAGGTCTGGGCACAGCACTAACATAGTGTGGAGAGAGAGAGGTCTGGGCACAGCACTAACATAGTGTGGAGAGAGAGGTCTGGGCACAGCACTAACATAGTGTGGAGAGAGAGAGGTCTGGGCACAGCACTAACACAGTGTGGAGAGAGAGAGAGGTCTGGGCACAGCACTAACATAGTGTGGAGAGAGAGGTCTGGGCACAGCACTAACACAGTGTGGAGAGAGAGAGAGGTCTGGGCACAGCACTAACATAGTGTGGAGAGAGAGAGAGGTCTGGACACAGCACTAACACAGTGTGGAGAGAGAGGTCTGGGCACAGCACTAACACAGTGTGGAGAGAGAGAGAGGTCTGGGCACAGCACTAACACAGTGTGGAGAGAGAGGTCTGGGCACAGCGCTAACATAGTGTGGAGAGAGAGGTCTGGGCACAGCACTAACACAGTGTAGAGAGAGAGGTCTGGGCACAGCACTAACATAGTGTAGAGAGAGAGAGGTCTGGGCACAGCACTAACACAGTGTGGAGAGAGAGGTCTGGGCACAGCACTAACATAGTGTGGAGAGAGAGAGAGGTCTGGGCACAGCACTAACATAGTGTGGAGAGAGAGAGAGGTCTGGGCACAGCACTAACACAGTGTGGAGAGAGAGGTCTGGGCACAGCACTAACATAGTGTGGAGAGAGAGAGAGGTCTGGGCACAGCACTAACACAGTGTGGAGAGAGAGGTCTGGGCACAGCGCTAACATAGTGTGGAGAGAGAGAGAGGTCTGGGCACAGCACTAACACAGTGTGGAGAGAGAGAGAGGTCTGGGCACAGCACTAACACAGTGTGGAGAGAGAGATCTGGGCACAGCACTAACATAGTGTGGAGAGAGAGAGAGGTCTGGGCACAGCACTAACATAGTGTAGAGAGAGAGGTCTGGGCACAGCACTAACATAGTGTAGAGAGAGAGAGGTCTGGGCACAGCACTAACACAGTGTGGAGAGAGAGGTCTGGGCACAGCACTAACACAGTGTGGAGAGAGGTCTGGGCACAGCACTAACATAGTGTGGAGAGAGAGAGAGGTCTGGGCACAGCACTAACATAGTGTGGAGAGAGAGAGGTCTGGGCACAGCACTAACATAGTGTGGAGAGAGAGAGAGGTCTGGGCACAGCACTAACAGTGTGGAGAGAGAGGTCTGGGCACAGCACTAACATAGTGTAGAGAGAGAGAGGTCTGGGCACAGCACTAACACAGTGTGGAGAGAGGTCTGGGCACAGCACTAACATAGTGTGGAGAGAGAGAGAGGTCTGGGCACAGCACTAACATAGTGTGGAGAGAGAGAGGTCTGGGCACAGCACTAACATAGTGTGGAGAGAGAGGTCTGGGCACAGCACTAACATAGTGTGGAGAGAGAGAGGTCTGGGCACAGCACTAACACAGTGTGGAGAGAGAGAGAGGTCTGGGCACAGCACTAACACAGTGTGGAGAGAGAGAGAGGTCTGGGCACAGCGCTAACACAGTGTGGAGAGAGAGAGAGGTCTGGGCACAGCACTAACATAGTGTGGAGAGAGAGAGGTCTGGGCACAGCACTAACATAGTGTGTGGAGAGAGAGGTCTGGGCACAGCACTAACACAGTGTGGAGAGAGAGGTCTGGGCACAGCACTAACATAGTGTGGAGAGAGAGAGAGGTCTGGGCACAGCACTAACATAGTGTGGAGAGAGAGAGAGGTCTGGACACAGCACTAACATAGTGTAGAGAGAGAGAGGTCTGGGCACAGCACTAACACAGTGTGTGGAGAGAGAGGTCTGGGCACAGC
The DNA here is from genome assembly GCF_963971535.1 of Notolepis coatsorum. Taxonomy (NCBI): domain Eukaryota; kingdom Metazoa; phylum Chordata; class Actinopteri; order Aulopiformes; family Paralepididae; genus Notolepis; species Notolepis coatsorum. The sequence goes on along the minus strand of NW_028174873.1, from coordinate 137,118 downwards.
ACTAACACAGTGTGGAGAGAGAGGTCTGGGCACAGCACTAACATAGTGTGGAGAGAGAGAGAGGTCTGGGCACAGCACTAACATAGTGTGGAGAGAGAGAGAGGTCTGGACACAGTGCTAACACAGTGTGGAGAGAGAGGTCTGGGCACAGCACTAACACAGTGTGGAGAGAGAGAGGTCTGGGCACAGCACTAACACAGTGTGGAGAGAGAGGTCTGGGCACAGCACTAACACAGTGTGGAGAGAGAGAGGTCTGGGCACAGCACTAACATAGTGGAGAGAGAGAGGTCTGGGCACAGCACTAACATAGTGTGGAGAGAGAGAGAGGTCTGGGCACAGCACTAACATAGTGTAGAGAGAGAGAGGTCTGGGCACAGCACTAACATAGTGTGGAGAGAGAGAGGTCTGGGCACAGCACTAACACAGTGTGGAGAGAGAGGTCTGGGCACAGCACTAACATAGTGTGGAGAGAGAGGTCTGGGCACAGCACTAACACAGTGTGGAGAGAGAGAGAGGTCTGGGCACAGCACTAACATAGTGTGGAGAGAGAGAGAGGTCTGGGCACAGCACTAACATAGTGTGGAGAGAGAGAGGTCTGGGCACAGCACTAACATAGTGTGGAGAGAGAGAGAGGTCTGACACAGTGCTAACATAGTGTGGAGAGAGGTCTGGGCACAGCACTAACATAGTGTAGAGAGAGGTCTGGGCACAGCGCTAACATAGTGTAGAGAGAGGTCTGGGCACAGCACTAACATAGTGTGGAGAGAGAGAGAGGTCTGGGCACAGCACTAACATAGTGTGGAGAGAGAGGTCTGGGCACAGCGCTAACATAGTGTGGAGAGAGAGAGAGGTCTGGACACAGCGCTAACATAGTGTAGAGAGAGGTCTGGGCACAGCACTAACATAGTGTGGAGAGAGAGAGAGGTTTGGGCACAGCACTAACATAGTGTGGAGAGAGAGAGGTCTGGACACAGCGCTAACATAGTGTGTAGAGAGAGGTCTGGGCACAGCACTAACATAGTGTGGAGAGAGAGAGGTCTGGGCACAGCACTAACACAGTGTGGAGAGAGAGGTCTGGGCACAGCACTAACACAGTGTGGAGAGAGAGAGGTCTGGGCACAGCACTAACACAGTGTGGAGAGAGAGAGAGGTCTGGGCACAGCGCTAACACAGTGTGGAGAGAGAGAGAGGTCTGGGCACAGCACTAACACAGTGTGGAGAGAGAGAGGTCTGGACACAGTGCTAACATAGTGTGGAGAGAGAGGTCTGGGCACAGCACTAACACAGTGTGGAGAGAGAGAGAGGTCTGGGCACAGCACTAACGCAGTGTGGAGAGAGAGAGGTCTGGGCACAGCACTAACACAGTGTGGAGAGAGAGGTCTGGGCACAGCACTAACATAGTGTGGAGAGAGAGGTCTGGGCACAGCACTAACACAGTGTAGAGAGAGAGGTCTGGGCACAGCACTAACATAGTGTGGAGAGAGGTCTGGACACAGCACTAACACAGTGTGGAGAGAGAGAGAGGTCTGGGCACAGCACTAACATAGTGTGGAGAGAGAGAGGTCTGGACACAGCGCTAACATAGTGTAGAGAGAGAGAGAGGTCTGGGCACAGCACTAACATAGTGTGGAGAGAGAGAGGTCTGGGCACAGCACTAACATAGTGTAGAGAGAGAGAGGTCTGGGCACAGCACTAACACAGTGTGGAGAGAGAGAGAGGTCTGGGCACAGCACTAACATAGTGTAGAGAGAGAGAGGTCTGGGCACAGCACTAACATAGTGTGGAGAGAGAGGTCTGGGCACAGCACTAACATAGTGTGGAGAGAGGTCTGGGCACAGCACTAACACAGTGTGGAGAGAGGTCTGGGCACAGCACTAACATAGTGTGGAGAGAGAGAGGTCTGGGCACAGCGCTAACACAGTGTGGAGAGAGAGGTCTGGGCACAGCGCTAACATAGTGTGGAGAGAGAGAGAGGTCTGGGCACAGCACTAACATAGTGTAGAGAGAGAGAGGTCTGGGCACAGCACTAACATAGTGTGGAGAGAGAGAGGTCTGGGCACAGCACTAACACAGTGTGGAGAGAGAGGTCTGGGCACAGCACTAACATAGTGTGGAGAGAGAGGTCTGGGCACAGCACTAACAGTGTGGAGAGAGAGAGAGGTCTGGGCACAGCACTAACATAGTGTGGAGAGAGAGAGAGGTCTGGGCACAGCACTAACATAGTGTGGAGAGAGAGAGGTCTGGGCACAGCACTAACATAGTGTGGAGAGAGAGAGAGGTCTGACACAGTGCTAACATAGTGTGGAGAGAGGTCTGGGCACAGCACTAACATAGTGTAGAGAGAGGTCTGGGCACAGCGCTAACATAGTGTAGAGAGAGGTCTGGGCACAGCACTAACATAGTGTGGAGAGAGAGAGAGGTCTGGGCACAGCACTAACATAGTGTGGAGAGAGAGGTCTGGGCACAGCGCTAACATAGTGTGGAGAGAGAGAGAGGTCTGGACACAGCGCTAACATAGTGTAGAGAGAGGTCTGGGCACAGCACTAATATAGTGTGGAGAGAGAGAGAGGTTTGGGCACAGCACTAACATAGTGTGGAGAGAGAGAGGTCTGGACACAGCGCTAACATAGTGTGTAGAGAGAGGTCTGGGCACAGCACTAACATAGTGTGGAGAGAGAGAGGTCTGGGCACAGCACTAACACAGTGTGGAGAGAGAGGTCTGGGCACAGCACTAACACAGTGTGGAGAGAGAGAGGTCTGGGCACAGCACTAACACAGTGTGGAGAGAGAGAGAGGTCTGGGCACAGCGCTAACACAGTGTGGAGAGAGAGAGAGGTCTGGGCACAGCACTAACACAGTGTGGAGAGAGAGAGGTCTGGACACAGTGCTAACATAGTGTGGAGAGAGAGGTCTGGGCACAGCACTAACACAGTGTGGAGAGAGAGAGAGGTCTGGGCACAGCACTAACGCAGTGTGGAGAGAGAGAGGTCTGGGCACAGCACTAACACAGTGTGGAGAGAGAGGTCTGGGCACAGCACTAACATAGTGTGGAGAGAGAGGTCTGGGCACAGCACTAACACAGTGTAGAGAGAGAGGTCTGGGCACAGCACTAACATAGTGTGGAGAGAGGTCTGGACACAGCACTAACACAGTGTGGAGAGAGAGAGAGGTCTGGGCACAGCACTAACATAGTGTGGAGAGAGAGAGGTCTGGACACAGCGCTAACATAGTGTAGAGAGAGAGAGAGGTCTGGGCACAGCACTAACATAGTGTGGAGAGAGAGAGGTCTGGGCACAGCACTAACATAGTGTAGAGAGAGAGAGGTCTGGGCACAGCACTAACACAGTGTGGAGAGAGAGAGAGGTCTGGGCACAGCACTAACATAGTGTAGAGAGAGAGAGGTCTGGGCACAGCACTAACATAGTGTGGAGAGAGAGGTCTGGGCACAGCACTAACATAGTGTGGAGAGAGGTCTGGGCACAGCACTAACACAGTGTGGAGAGAGAGAGAGAGGTCTGGGCACAGCACTAACACAGTGTGGAGAGAGGTCTGGGCACAGCACTAACACAGTGTGGAGAGAGAGAGAGGTCTGGGCACAGCACTAACATAGTGTGGAGAGAGAGAGAGGTCTGGGCACAGCACTAACATAGTGTGGAGAGAGAGAGGTCTGGGCACAGCACTAACATAGTGTGGAGAGAGAGAGAGGTCTGACACAGTGCTAACATAGTGTGGAGAGAGGTCTGGGCACAGCACTAACATAGTGTAGAGAGAGGTCTGGGCACAGCGCTAACATAGTGTAGAGAGAGGTCTGGGCACAGCACTAACATAGTGTGGAGAGAGAGAGAGGTCTGGGCACAGCACTAACATAGTGTGGAGAGAGAGGTCTGGGCACAGCGCTAACATAGTGTGGAGAGAGAGAGAGGTCTGGACACAGCGCTAACATAGTGTAGAGAGAGGTCTGGGCACAGCACTAACATAGTGTGGAGAGAGAGAGAGGTTTGGGCACAGCACTAACATAGTGTGGAGAGAGAGAGGTCTGGACACAGCGCTAACATAGTGTGTAGAGAGAGGTCTGGGCACAGCACTAACATAGTGTGGAGAGAGAGAGGTCTGGGCACAGCACTAACACAGTGTGGAGAGAGAGGTCTGGGCACAGCACTAACACAGTGTGGAGAGAGAGAGGTCTGGGCACAGCACTAACACAGTGTGGAGAGAGAGAGAGGTCTGGGCACAGCGCTAACACAGTGTGGAGAGAGAGAGAGGTCTGGGCACAGCACTAACACAGTGTGGAGAGAGAGAGGTCTGGACACAGTGCTAACATAGTGTGGAGAGAGAGGTCTGGGCACAGCACTAACACAGTGTGGAGAGAGAGAGAGGTCTGGGCACAGCACTAACGCAGTGTGGAGAGAGAGAGGTCTGGGCACAGCACTAACACAGTGTGGAGAGAGAGGTCTGGGCACAGCACTAACATAGTGTGGAGAGAGAGGTCTGGGCACAGCACTAACACAGTGTAGAGAGAGAGGTCTGGGCACAGCACTAACATAGTGTGGAGAGAGAGGTCTGGGCACAGCACTAACAGTGTGGAGAGAGAGAGGTCTGGGCACAGCACTAACACAGTGTGGAGAGAGAGGTCTGGGCACAGCACTAACATAGTGTGGAGAGAGAGGTCTGGGCACAGCACTAACACAGTGTAGAGAGAGAGGTCTGGGCACAGCACTAACATAGTGTGGAGAGAGAGGTCTGGGCACAGCGCTAACACAGTGTGGAGAGAGAGGTCTGGGCACAGCACTAACATAGTGTGGAGAGAGAGGTCTGGGCACAGCACTAACATAGTGTGGAGAGAGAGAGGTCTGGGCACAGCACTAACACAGTGTGGAGAGAGAGAGGTCTGGGCACAGCACTAACACAGTGTGGAGAGAGAGGTCTGGGCACAGCACTAACATAGTGTGGAGAGAGAGGTCTGGGCACAGCACTAACACAGTGTGGAGAGAGAGAGGTCTGGGCACAGCACTAACATAGTGTGGAGAGAGAGAGAGGTCTGGGCACAGCACTAACATAGTGTGGAGAGAGAGAGGTCTGGGCACAGCACTAACATAGTGTGGAGAGAGAGAGAGGTCTGGGCACAGCACTAACATAGTGTGGAGAGAGAGGTCTGGGCACAGCACTAACATAGTGTGGAGAGAGAGAGAGGTCTGGGCACAGCACTAACATAGTGTGGAGAGAGAGAGAGGTAGGGATGGGAATTGATAGGATTTTATCGATACGATTCCATTATCGATTCTGCTTATCGATTCGATTCTTTATCGATTCCCTTATCGATACCTGATCGATTTATAATTTAAATAAATAAATTGAAAATGCAACAGAACTACATTTAGTCATTTAGCTGACGCTTTTATCCAAAGCGACTTACAAGTTCTGTACGACAAGCCATCAGGAAGGGCACAACTCTATCAGCTGAGCAACAATGTTCATCAAAGTGTTGAGTGCTAAAGTGTAGGTTAGTTTATTAGGACAAGTGCATGACAGTACGGTTAGTTAGGGTTAGATATATTTTTTTTTATTCAGATAATGGTTGAAGAAGTGCGTCTTTAGTCGACGGCGAAAGATTGGATGGGTTTCGGCTGTCCTAACTGGGGTGGGTAGTTCATTCCACCATTGTGGGGCAAGGACTGAGAATAGGCGACTTCTCTTTGATGACCCTCCCGGAGCTCGGATAGGAGTAGGTCTGAGGCGGCCAGAAGATGCAGAGCGTAGGGGTCTAAGCTGGTTAGAATAACATGCAACTTGACATTTCTGATTGTCATTTATTGTTGAGCCCCCATGTCAGAAAAATACAAAAACTGTAAAAAATAAAACATTAACTATAGCCTACACTTAAATAAAATAATGTATTTGAGATTCTCTTAAAATGTATTTATTTTTTTATTCTTAAACTAATTTAATCTATTGAATAACAGGTTGTTATTCCTCTGACTTCTGTCTCTCACTCACACACTCTCTCTCACACACACACACACACACACACACACACACACGCACACACACACAGAGAGAGAGAGCTCCCCGGGCCCCTGTCCTATAAGGTATTGGCTTGTGTTGCTACACGGACACATTTGTATGTTGCACCACTGTACTTCCTGGCTTACAGTCTTGTAAACAAACATTCCGTCTCTCATTATATGTGAACTAAAGAGTACAAGGTTTACACAACAGCCCCCACCTGCTGTTTTATTGTATTTGTACCTGTACTATCCGCTGTCAGCTGTTTATCTCTCTTTGTGAGCTTGATTAAATAGCGTTAGCTCACGTTAGCTCCGCGGCTAATTATATCTCAGCCTGATCTAAATCAATGACTAGGTTCTAAAGCATTCAAGTAGTTTTCACTGCACATAGAAGTAGCCAAACAGCAGGAGCATTTCGGGAGCATATTACCAAAACCCAGGCAATTTCGAGCCATTAAGGAATCAAATAGAGTCTGCCATGGCTACATGCTAACGGCTAACATTATTGCGCAACTGTAGGCAGCGATAAGGGAATCGAAAGTCACGGGAGCCACACGGTTCCAGGCATCGGCCAATTAGGAACCGGTTCCCAACGGAACCGGTTTTCGATTCCCATCCCTAGAGAGAGGTCTGGGCACAGCACTAACACAGTGTGGAGAGAGAGGTCTGGGCACAGCACTAACACAGTGTGGAGAGAGAGAGGTATGGGCACAGCACTAACATAGTGTGGAGAGAGAGGTCTGGGCACAGCACTAACATAGTGTGGAGAGAGAGGTCTGGGCACAGCACTAACATAGTGTGGAGAGAGAGAGGTCTGGGCACAGCACTAACACAGTGTGGAGAGAGAGGTCTGGGCACAGCACTAACACAGTGTGGAGAGAGAGGTCTGGGCACAGCACTAACACAGTGTGGAGAGAGAGAGGTCTGGGCACAGCACTAACATAGTGTGGAGAGAGAGGTCTGGGCACAGCACTAACACAGTGTGGAGAGAGAGAGGTCTGGGCACAGCACTAACACAGTGTGGAGAGAGAGGTCTGGGCACAGCACTAACACAGTGTGGAGAGAGAGAGAGGTCTGGGCACAGCACTAACATAGTGTGGAGAGAGAGAGGTCTGGGCACAGCACTAACATAGTGTGGAGAGAGAGAGAGGTCTGGGCACAGCACTAACATAGTGTAGAGAGAGAGGTCTGGGCACAGCACTAACATAGTGTGGAGAGAGGTCTGGGCACAGCACTAACATAGTGTGGAGAGAGAGAGGTCTGGGCACAGCACTAACACAGTGTGGAGAGAGAGGTCTGGGCACAGCACTAACATAGTGTGGAGAGAGAGGTCTGGGCACAGCACTAACACAGTGTGGAGAGAGAGGTCTGGGCACAGCACTAACACAGTGTGGAGAGAGAGGTCTGGGCACAGCGCTAACATAGTGTGGAGAGAGAGAGAGGTCTGGACACAGCGCTAACATAGTGTAGAGAGAGGTCTGGGCACAGCACTAACATAGTGTGGAGAGAGAGAGAGGTTTGGGCACAGCACTAACATAGTGTGGAGAGAGAGAGGTCTGGACACAGCGCTAACATAGTGTGTAGAGAGAGGTCTGGGCACAGCACTAACATAGTGTGGAGAGAGAGAGGTCTGGGCACAGCACTAACACAGTGTGGAGAGAGAGGTCTGGGCACAGCACTAACACAGTGTGGAGAGAGAGAGGTCTGGGCACAGCACTAACAGTGTGGAGAGAGAGAGAGGTCTGGGCACAGCGCTAACACAGTGTGGAGAGAGAGAGAGGTCTGGGCACAGCACTAACACAGTGTGGAGAGAGTGAGGTCTGGACACAGTGCTAACATAGTGTGGAGAGAGAGGTCTGGGCACAGCACTAACACAGTGTGGAGAGAGAGAGAGGTCTGGGCACAGCACTAACGCAGTGTGGAGAGAGAGAGGTCTGGGCACAGCACTAACACAGTGTGGAGAGAGAGGTCTGGGCACAGCACTAACATAGTGTGGAGAGAGAGGTCTGGGCACAGCACTAACACAGTGTAGAGAGAGAGGTCTGGGCACAGCACTAACATAGTGTGGAGAGAGAGGTCTGGGCACAGCACTAACAGTGTGGAGAGAGAGAGGTCTGGGCACAGCACTAACACAGTGTGGAGAGAGAGGTCTGGGCACAGCACTAACATAGTGTGGAGAGAGAGGTCTGGGCACAGCACTAACACAGTGTAGAGAGAGAGGTCTGGGCACAGCACTAACATAGTGTGGAGAGAGAGGTCTGGGCACAGCGCTAACACAGTGTGGAGAGAGAGGTCTGGGCACAGCACTAACATAGTGTGGAGAGAGAGGTCTGGGCACAGCACTAACATAGTGTGGAGAGAGAGAGGTCTGGGCACAGCACTAACACAGTGTGGAGAGAGAGAGGTCTGGGCACAGCACTAACATAGTGTGGAGAGAGAGAGAGGTCTGGGCACAGCACTAACATAGTGTGGAGAGAGAGAGAGGTCTGGGCACAGCACTAACACAGTGTGGAGAGAGAGAGAGGTCTGGGCACAGCACTAACATAGTGTGGAGAGAGAGAGAGGTCTGGGCACAGCACTAACATAGTGTGGAGAGAGAGAGGTCTGGGCACAGCACTAACATAGTGTGGAGAGAGAGAGAGGTCTGGGCACAGCACTAACATAGTGTGGAGAGAGAGAGGTCTGGGCACAGCACTAACACAGTGTGGAGAGAGAGGTCTGGGCACAGCACTAACACAGTGTGGAGAGAGAGGTCTGGGCACAGCACTAACACAGTGTGGAGAGAGAGAGGTCTGGGCACAGCACTAACATAGTGTGGAGAGAGAGGTCTGGGCACAGCACTAACATAGTGTGGAGAGAGAGGTCTGGGCACAGCACTAACACAGTGTGGAGAGAGAGAGAGGTCTGGGCACAGCACTAACATAGTGTGGAGAGAGAGAGAGGTCTGGGCACAGCACTAACATAGTGTGGAGAGAGAGAGGTCTGGGCACAGCACTAACATAGTGTGGAGAGAGAGAGAGGTCTGACACAGTGCTAACATAGTGTGGAGAGAGGTCTGGGCACAGCACTAACATAGTGTAGAGAGAGGTCTGGGCACAGCGCTAACATAGTGTAGAGAGAGGTCTGGGCACAGCACTAACATAGTGTGGAGAGAGAGAGAGGTCTGGGCACAGCACTAACATAGTGTGGAGAGAGAGGTCTGGGCACAGCGCTAACATAGTGTGGAGAGAGAGAGAGGTCTGGACACAGCGCTAACATAGTGTAGAGAGAGGTCTGGGCACAGCACTAACATAGTGTGGAGAGAGAGAGAGGTTTGGGCACAGCACTAACATAGTGTGGAGAGAGAGAGGTCTGGACACAGCGCTAACATAGTGTGTAGAGAGAGGTCTGGGCACAGCACTAACATAGTGTGGAGAGAGAGAGGTCTGGGCACAGCACTAACACAGTGTGGAGAGAGAGGTCTGGGCACAGCACTAACACAGTGTGGAGAGAGAGAGGTCTGGGCACAGCACTAACACAGTGTGGAGAGAGAGAGAGGTCTGGGCACAGCGCTAACACAGTGTGGAGAGAGAGAGAGGTCTGGGCACAGCACTAACACAGTGTGGAGAGAGAGAGGTCTGGACACAGTGCTAACATAGTGTGGAGAGAGAGGTCTGGGCACAGCACTAACACAGTGTGGAGAGAGAGAGAGGTCTGGGCACAGCACTAACGCAGTGTGGAGAGAGAGAGGTCTGGGCACAGCACTAACACAGTGTGGAGAGAGAGGTCTGGGCACAGCACTAACATAGTGTGGAGAGAGAGGTCTGGGCACAGCACTAACACAGTGTAGAGAGAGAGGTCTGGGCACAGCACTAACATAGTGTGGAGAGAGAGGTCTGGGCACAGCACTAACAGTGTGGAGAGAGAGAGGTCTGGGCACAGCACTAACACAGTGTGGAGAGAGAGGTCTGGGCACAGCACTAACATAGTGTGGAGAGAGAGGTCTGGGCACAGCACTAACACAGTGTAGAGAGAGAGGTCTGGGCACAGCACTAACATAGTGTGGAGAGAGAGGTCTGGGCACAGCGCTAACACAGTGTGGAGAGAGAGGTCTGGGCACAGCACTAACATAGTGTGGAGAGAGAGGTCTGGGCACAGCACTAACATAGTGTGGAGAGAGAGAGGTCTGGGCACAGCACTAACACAGTGTGGAGAGAGAGAGGTCTGGGCACAGCACTAACACAGTGTGGAGAGAGAGGTCTGGGCACAGCACTAACATAGTGTGGAGAGAGAGGTCTGGGCACAGCACTAACACAGTGTGGAGAGAGAGAGGTCTGGGCACAGCACTAACATAGTGTGGAGAGAGAGAGAGGTCTGGGCACAGCACTAACATAGTGTGGAGAGAGAGAGGTCTGGGCACAGCACTAACATAGTGTGGAGAGAGAGAGAGGTCTGGGCACAGCACTAACATAGTGTGGAGAGAGAGGTCTGGGCACAGCACTAACATAGTGTGGAGAGAGAGAGAGGTCTGGGCACAGCACTAACATAGTGTGGAGAGAGAGAGAGGTAGGGATGGGAATTGATAGGATTTTATCGATACGATTCCATTATCGATTCTGCTTATCGATTCGATTCTTTATCGATTCCCTTATCGATACCTGATCGATTTATAATTTAAATAAATAAATTGAAAATGCAACAGAACTACATTTAGTCATTTAGCTGACGCTTTTATCCAAAGCGACTTACAAGTTCTGTACGACAAGCCATCAGGAAGGGCACAACTCTATCAGCTGAGCAACAATGTTCATCAAAGTGTTGAGTGCTAAAGTGTAGGTTAGTTTATTAGGACAAGTGCATGACAGTACGGTTAGTTAGGGTTAGATATATTTTTTTTTATTCAGATAATGGTTGAAGAAGTGCGTCTTTAGTCGACGGCGAAAGATTGGATGGGTTTCGGCTGTCCTAACTGGGGTGGGTAGTTCATTCCACCATTGTGGGGCAAGGACTGAGAATAGGCGACTTCTCTTTGATGACCCTCCCGGAGCTCGGATAGGAGTAGGTCTGAGGCGGCCAGAAGATGCAGAGCGTAGGGGTCTAAGCTGGTTAGAATAACATGCAACTTGACATTTCTGATTGTCATTTATTGTTGAGCCCCCATGTCAGAAAAATACAAAAACTGTAAAAAATAAAACATTAACTATAGCCTACACTTAAATAAAATAATGTATTTGAGATTCTCTTAAAATGTATTTATTTTTTTATTCTTAAACTAATTTAATCTATTGAATAACAGGTTGTTATTCCTCTGACTTCTGTCTCTCACTCACACACTCTCTCTCTCACACACACACACACACACACACACACACACACACACACGCACACACACACAGAGAGAGAGAGCTCCCCGGGCCCCTGTCCTATAAGGTATTGGCTTGTGTTGCTACACGGACACATTTGTATGTTGCACCACTGTACTTCCTGGCTTACAGTCTTGTAAACAAACATTCCGTCTCTCATTATATGTGAACTAAAGAGTACAAGGTTTACACAACAGCCCCCACCTGCTGTTTTATTGTATTTGTACCTGTACTATCCGCTGTCAGCTGTTTATCTCTCTTTGTGAGCTTGATTAAATAGCGTTAGCTCACGTTAGCTCCGCGGCTAATTTTAGCTCAGCCTGATCTAAATCAATGACTAGGTTCTAAAGCATTCAAGTAGTTTTCACTGCACATAGAAGTAGCCAAACAGCAGGAGCATTTCGGGAGCATATTACCAAAACCCAGGCAATTTCGAGCCATTAAGGAATCAAATAGAGTCTGCCATGGCTACATGCTAACGGCTAACATTATTGCGCAACTGTAGGCAGCGATAAGGGAATCGAAAGTCACGGGAGCCACACGGTTCCAGGCATCGGCCAATTAGGAACCGGTTCCCAACGGAACCGGTTTTCGATTCCCATCCCTAGAGAGAGGTCTGGGCACAGCACTAACACAGTGTGGAGAGAGAGGTCTGGGCACAGCACTAACACAGTGTGGAGAGAGAGAGGTATGGGCACAGCACTAACATAGTGTGGAGAGAGAGGTCTGGGCACAGCACTAACATAGTGTGGAGAGAGAGGTCTGGGCACAGCACTAACATAGTGTGGAGAGAGAGAGGTCTGGGCACAGCACTAACACAGTGTGGAGAGAGAGGTCTGGGCACAGCACTAACACAGTGTGGAGAGAGAGGTCTGGGCACAGCACTAACACAGTGTGGAGAGAGAGAGGTCTGGGCACAGCACTAACATAGTGTGGAGAGAGAGGTCTGGGCACAGCACTAACACAGTGTGGAGAGAGAGAGGTCTGGGCACAGCACTAACACAGTGTGGAGAGAGAGGTCTGGGCACAGCACTAACACAGTGTGGAGAGAGAGAGAGGTCTGGGCACAGCACTAACATAGTGTGGAGAGAGAGAGGTCTGGGCACAGCACTAACATAGTGTGGAGAGAGAGAGAGGTCTGGGCACAGCACTAACATAGTGTAGAGAGAGAGGTCTGGGCACAGCACTAACATAGTGTGGAGAGAGGTCTGGGCACAGCACTAACATAGTGTGGAGAGAGAGAGGTCTGGGCACAGCACTAACACAGTGTGGAGAGAGAGGTCTGGGCACAGCACTAACATAGTGTGGAGAGAGAGGTCTGGGCACAGCACTAACACAGTGTGGAGAGAGAGGTCTGGGCACAGCACTAACACAGTGTGGAGAGAGAGGTCTGGGCACAGCGCTAACATAGTGTGGAGAGAGAGAGAGGTCTGGACACAGCGCTAACATAGTGTAGAGAGAGGTCTGGGCACAGCACTAACATAGTGTGGAGAGAGAGAGAGGTTTGGGCACAGCACTAACATAGTGTGGAGAGAGAGAGGTCTGGACACAGCGCTAACATAGTGTGTAGAGAGAGGTCTGGGCACAGCACTAACATAGTGTGGAGAGAGAGAGGTCTGGGCACAGCACTAACACAGTGTGGAGAGAGAGGTCTGGGCACAGCACTAACACAGTGTGGAGAGAGAGAGGTCTGGGCACAGCACTAACACAGTGTGGAGAGAGAGAGAGGTCTGGGCACAGCGCTAACACAGTGTGGAGAGAGAGAGAGGTCTGGGCACAGCACTAACACAGTGTGGAGAGAGAGAGGTCTGGACACAGTGCTAACATAGTGTGGAGAGAGAGGTCTGGGCACAGCACTAACACAGTGTGGAGAGAGAGAGAGGTCTGGGCACAGCACTAACGCAGTGTGGAGAGAGAGAGGTCTGGGCACAGCACTAACACAGTGTGGAGAGAGAGGTCTGGGCACAGCACTAACATAGTGTGGAGAGAGAGGTCTGGGCACAGCACTAACACAGTGTAGAGAGAGAGGTCTGGGCACAGCACTAACATAGTGTGGAGAGAGAGGTCTGGGCACAGCACTAACAGTGTGGAGAGAGAGAGTTCTGGGCACAGCACTAACACAGTGTGGAGAGAGAGGTCTGGGCACAGCACTAACATAGTGTGGAGAGAGAGGTCTGGGCACAGCACTAACACAGTGTAGAGAGAGAGGTCTGGGCACAGCACTAACATAGTGTGGAGAGAGAGGTCTGGGCACAGCGCTAACACAGTGTGGAGAGAGAGGTCTGGGCACAGCACTAACATAGTGTGGAGAGAGAGGTCTGGGCACAGCACTAACATAGTGTGGAGAGAGAGAGGTCTGGGCACAGCACTAACACAGTGTGGAGAGAGAGAGGTCTGGGCACAGCACTAACACAGTGTGGAGAGAGAGGTCTGGGCACAGCACTAACATAGTGTGGAGAGAGAGGTCTGGGCACAGCACTAACACAGTGTGGAGAGAGAGAGAGGTCTGGGCACAGCACTAACATAGTGTGGAGAGAGAGAGAGGTCTGGGCACAGCACTAACATAGTGTGGAGAGAGAGAGGTCTGGGCACAGCACTAACATAGTGTGGAGAGAGAGAGAGGTCTGGGCACAGCACTAACATAGTGTGGAGAGAGAGGTCTGGGCACAGCACTAACATAGTGTGGAGAGAGAGAGAGGTCTGGGCACAGCACTAACATAGTGTGGAGAGAGAGAGAGGTCTGGGCACAGCACTAACACAGTGTGGAGAGAGAGGTCTGGGCACAGCACTAACACAGTGTGGAGAGAGAGAGGTATGGGCACAGCACTAACATAGTGTGGAGAGAGAGGTCTGGGCACAGCACTAACATAGTGTGGAGAGAGAGGTCTGGGCACAGCACTAACATAGTGTGGAGAGAGAGAGGTCTGGGCACAGCACTAACACAGTGTGGAGAGAGAGGTCTGGGCACAGCACTAACACAGTGTGGAGAGAGAGGTCTGGGCACAGCACTAACACAGTGTGGAGAGAGAGAGGTCTGGGCACAGCACTAACATAGTGTGGAGAGAGAGGTCTGGGCACAGCACTAACACAGTGTGGAGAGAGAGAGGTCTGGGCACAGCACTAACACAGTGTGGAGAGAGAGGTCTGGGCACAGCACTAACACAGTGTGGAGAGAGAGAGAGGTCTGGGCACAGCACTAACATAGTGTGGAGAGAGAGAGGTCTGGGCACAGCACTAACATAGTGTGGAGAGAGAGAGAGGTCTGGGCACAGCACTAACATAGTGTAGAGAGAGAGGTCTGGGCACAGCACTAACATAGTGTGGAGAGAGGTCTGGGCACAGCACTAACATAGTGTGGAGAGAGAGAGGTCTGGGCACAGCACTAACACAGTGTGGAGAGAGAGGTCTGGGCACAGCACTAACATAGTGTGGAGAGAGAGGTCTGGGCACAGCACTAACACAGTGTGGAGAGAGAGGTCTGGGCACAGCACTAACACAGTGTGGAGAGAGAGGTCTGGGCACAGCGCTAACATAGTGTGGAGAGAGAGGTCTGGGCACAGTGCTAACATAGTGTGGAGAGAGAGGTCTGGGCACAGCACTAACATAGTGTGGAGAGAGAGAGGTCTGGGCACAGCACTAACATAGTGTGGAGAGAGAGAGGTCTGGGCACAGCACTAACATAGTGTGGAGAGAGAGAGAGGTCTGGGCACAGCACTAACACAGTGTGGAGAGAGAGGTCTGGGCACAGCACTAACAGTGTGGAGAGAGAGAGGTCTGGGCACAGCATTAACATAGTGTAGAGAGAGAGAGAGGTCTGGGCACAGCACTAACATAGTGTAGAGAGAGAGGTCTGGGCACAGCACTAACACAGTGTGGAGAGAGAGGTCTGGGCACAGCACTAACATAGTGTGGAGAGAGAGAGCGGTCTGGGCACAGCACTAACATAGTGTGGAGAGAGAGAGAGGTCTGGGCACAGCACTAACATAGTGTGGAGAGAGAGAGAGGTCTGGGCACAGCACTAACACAGTGTGGAGAGAGAGAGAGGTCTGGGCACAGCACTAACACAGTGTGGAGAGAGAGAGGTCTGGGCACAGCACTAACATAGTGTGGAGAGAGAGGTCTGGGCACAGCACTAACATAGTGTGGAGAGAGAGGTCTGGGCACAGCACTAACACAGTGTGGAGAGAGAGGTCTGGGCACAGCACTAACATAGTGTGGAGAGAGAGAGAGGTCTGGGCACAGCACTAACATAGTGTGGAGAGAGAGGTCTGGGCACAGCACTAACATAGTGTGGAGAGAGAGGTCTGGGCACAGCACTAACATAGTGTGGAGAGAGAGGTCTGGGCACAGCACTAACACAGTGTGGAGAGAGAGAGAGGTCTGGGCACAGCACTAACACAGTGTGGAGAGAGAGGTCTGGGCACAGCACTAACATAGTGTGGAGAGAGAGAGGTCTGGGCACAGCACTAACACAGTGTGGAGAGAGAGGTCTGGGCACAGCACTAACATAGTGTGGAGAGAGAGAGAGGTCTGGGCACAGCACTAACACAGTGTGGAGAGAGAGAAAGGTCTGGGCACAGCACTAACACAGTGTAGAGAGAGAGAGAGGTCTGGGCACAGCACTAACATAGTGTGGAGAGAGAGGTCTGGGCACAGCACTAACACAGTGTGGAGAGAGAGAGGTCTGGGCACAGCACTAACATAGTGTGGAGAGAGAGGTCTGGGCACAGCACTAACATAGTGTGGAGAGAGAGAGGTCTGGGCACAGCACTAACACAGTGTGGAGAGAGAGGTCTGGGCACAGCACTAACATAGTGTGGAGAGAGAGAGAGGTCTGGGCACAGCACTAACATAGTGTGGAGAGAGAGAGAGGTCTGGGCACAGCACTAACACAGTGTGGAGAGAGAGAGGTCTGGGCACAGCACTAACACAGTGTGGAGAGAGAGAGAGGTCTGGGCACAGCACTAACACAGTGTGGAGAGAGAGGTCTGGGCACAGCACTAACACAGTGTGGAGACTAGAGAGAGGTCTGGGCACAGCACTAACATAGTGTGGAGAGAGAGGTCTGGGCACAGCACTAACATAGTGTGGAGAGAGAGGTCTGGGCACAGCACTAACACAGTGTGGAGAGAGAGGTCTGGGCACAGCACTAACACAGTGTGGAGAGAGAGGTCTGGGCACAGCACTAACACAGTGTGGAGAGAGAGAGGTATGGGCACAGCACTAACATAGTGTGGAGAGAGAGGTCTGGGCACAGCACTAACATAGTGTGGAGAGAGAGAGGTCTGGGCACAGCACTAACACAGTGTGGAGAGAGAGAGGTCTGGGCACAGCACTAACACAGTGTGGAGAGAGAGAGGTCTGGGCACAGCACTAACATAGTGTGGAGAGAGAGGTCTGGGCACAGCACTAACACAGTGTGGAGAGAGAGAGAGGTCTGGGCACAGCACTAACATAGTGTGGAGAGAGAGAGAGGTCTGGGCACAGCACTAACATAGTGTGGAGAGAGAGAGAGGTCTGGGCACAGCACTAACATAGTGTGGAGAGAGAGGTCTGGGCACAGCACTAACACAGTGTGGAGAGAGAGGTCTGGGCACAGCACTAACATAGTGTGGAGAGAGAGAGGTCTGGGCACAGCACTAACATAGTGTGGAGAGAGAGAGAGGTCTGGGCACAGCACTAACACAGTGTGGAGAGAGAGAGGTCTGGGCACAGCACTAACATAGTGTGGAGAGAGAGGTCTGGGCACAGCACTAACATAGTGTGGAGAGAGAGGTCTGGGCACAGCACTAACATAGTGTAGAGAGAGGTCTGGGCACAGCACTAACATAGTGTAGAGAGAGAGGTCTGGGCACAGCACTAACATAGTGTGGAGAGAGAGAGAGGTCTGGGCACAGCACTAACACAGTGTGGAGAGAGAGAGGTCTGGGCACAGCACTAACACAGTGTGGAGAGAGAGAGAGGTCTGGGCACAGCACTAACATAGTGTGGAGAGAGAGGTCTGGGCACAGCGCTAACATAGTGTGGAGAGAGAGAGAGGTCTGGGCACAGCACTAACATAGTGTGGAGAGAGAGGTCTGGGCACAGCACTAACAGTGTGGAGAGAGAGAGAGAGGTCTGGGCACAGCACTAACACAGTGTGGAGAGAGAGGTCTGGGCACAGCACTAACACAGTGTGGAGAGAGAGAGAGAGGTCTGGGCACAGCACTAACACAGTGTGGAGAGAGGTCTGGGCACAGCACTAACATAGTGTGGAGAGAGAGGTCTGGGCACAGCACTAACACAGTGTGGAGAGAGAGAGGTCTGGGCACAGCACTAACATAGTGTGGAGAGAGAGGTCTGGGCACAGCACTAACATAGTGTGGAGAGAGAGAGAGGTCTGGGCACAGCACTAACATAGTGTGGAGAGAGAGAGGTCTGGGCACAGCACTAACACAGTGTGGAGAGAGAGAGAGGTCTGGGCACAGCACTAACATAGTGTGGAGAGAGAGGTCTGGACACAGCACTAACATAGTGTGGAGAGAGAGAGAGAGGTCTGGGCACAGCACTAACATAGTGTGGAGAGAGAGAGAGGTCTGGGCACAGCACTAACACAGTGTGGAGAGAGAGAGGTCTGGGCACAGCACTAACGCAGTGTGGAGAGAGAGGTCTGGGCACAGCACTAACACAGTGTGGAGAGAGAGAGAGGTCTGGGCACAGCACTAACACAGTGTGGAGAGAGAGAGAGGTCTGGGCACAGCACTAACACAGTGTGGAGAGAGAGAGAGGTCTGGGCACAGCACTAAGACAGTGTGGAGAGAGAGGTCTGGGCACAGCACTAACACAGTGTGGAGAGAGAGAGAGGTCTGGGCACAGCACTAACATAGTGTGGAGAGAGAGGTCTGGGCACAGCACTAACACAGTGTGGAGAGAGAGAGGTCTGGGCACAGCACTAACACAGTGTGGAGAGAGAGAGAGGTCTGGGCACAGCGCTAACACAGTGTGGAGAGAGAGAGAGGTCTGGGCACAGCACTAACACAGTGTGGAGAGAGAGAGGTCTGGACACAGTGCTAACATAGTGTGGAGAGAGAGGTCTGGGCACAGCACTAACACAGTGTGGAGAGAGAGAGAGGTCTGGGCACAGCACTAACGCAGTGTGGAGAGAGAGAGGTCTGGGCACAGCACTAACACAGTGTGGAGAGAGAGGTCTGGGCACAGCACTAACATAGTGTGGAGAGAGAGGTCTGGGCACAGCACTAACACAGTGTAGAGAGAGAGGTCTGGGCACAGCACTAACATAGTGTGGAGAGAGAGGTCTGGGCACAGCACTAACAGTGTGGAGAGAGAGAGGTCTGGGCACAGCACTAACACAGTGTGGAGAGAGAGGTCTGGGCACAGCACTAACATAGTGTGGAGAGAGAGGTCTGGGCACAGCACTAACACAGTGTAGAGAGAGAGGTCTGGGCACAGCACTAACATAGTGTGGAGAGAGAGGTCTGGGCACAGCGCTAACACAGTGTGGAGAGAGAGGTCTGGGCACAGCACTAACATAGTGTGGAGAGAGAGGTCTGGGCACAGCACTAACATAGTGTGGAGAGAGAGAGGTCTGGGCACAGCACTAACACAGTGTGGAGAGAGAGAGGTCTGGGCACAGCACTAACACAGTGTGGAGAGAGAGGTCTGGGCACAGCACTAACATAGTGTGGAGAGAGAGGTCTGGGCACAGCACTAACACAGTGTGGAGAGAGAGAGGTCTGGGCACAGCACTAACATAGTGTGGAGAGAGAGAGAGGTCTGGGCACAGCACTAACATAGTGTGGAGAGAGAGAGGTCTGGGCACAGCACTAACATAGTGTGGAGAGAGAGAGAGGTCTGGGCACAGCACTAACATAGTGTGGAGAGAGAGGTCTGGGCACAGCACTAACATAGTGTGGAGAGAGAGAGAGGTCTGGGCACAGCACTAACATAGTGTGGAGAGAGAGAGAGGTAGGGATGGGAATTGATAGGATTTTATCGATACGATTCCATTATCGATTCTGCTTATCGATTCGATTCTTTATCGATTCCCTTATCGATACCTGATCGATTTATAATTTAAATAAATAAATTGAAAATGCAACAGAACTACATTTAGTCATTTAGCTGACGCTTTTATCCAAAGCGACTTACAAGTTCTGTACGACAAGCCATCAGGAAGGGCACAACTCTATCAGCTGAGCAACAATGTTCATCAAAGTGTTGAGTGCTAAAGTGTAGGTTAGTTTATTAGGACAAGTGCATGACAGTACGGTTAGTTAGGGTTAGATATATTTTTTTTTATTCAGATAATGGTTGAAGAAGTGCGTCTTTAGTCGACGGCGAAAGATTGGATGGGTTTCGGCTGTCCTAACTGGGGTGGGTAGTTCATTCCACCATTGTGGGGCAAGGACTGAGAATAGGCGACTTCTCTTTGATGACCCTCCCGGAGCTCGGATAGGAGTAGGTCTGAGGCGGCCAGAAGATGCAGAGCGTAGGGGTCTAAGCTGGTTAGAATAACATGCAACTTGACATTTCTGATTGTCATTTATTGTTGAGCCCCCATGTCAGAAAAATACAAAAACTGTAAAAAATAAAACATTAACTATAGCCTACACTTAAATAAAATAATGTATTTGAGATTCTCTTAAAATGTATTTATTTTTTTATTCTTAAACTAATTTAATCTATTGAATAACAGGTTGTTATTCCTCTGACTTCTGTCTCTCACTCACACACTCTCTCTCTCACACACACACACACACACACACACACACACACGCACACACACACAGAGAGAGAGAGCTCCCCGGGCCCCTGTCCTATAAGGTATTGGCTTGTGTTGCTACACGGACACATTTGTATGTTGCACCACTGTACTTCCTGGCTTACAGTCTTGTAAACAAACATTCCGTCTCTCATTATATGTGAACTAAAGAGTACAAGGTTTACACAACAGCCCCCACCTGCTGTTTTATTGTATTTGTACCTGTACTATCCGCTGTCAGCTGTTTATCTCTCTTTGTGAGCTTGATTAAATAGCGTTAGCTCACGTTAGCTCCGCGGCTAATTTTAGCTCAGCCTGATCTAAATCAATGACTAGGTTCTAAAGCATTCAAGTAGTTTTCACTGCACATAGAAGTAGCCAAACAGCAGGAGCATTTCGGGAGCATATTACCAAAACCCAGGCAATTTCGAGCCATTAAGGAATCAAATAGAGTCTGCCATGGCTACATGCTAACGGCTAACATTATTGCGCAACTGTAGGCAGCGATAAGGGAATCGAAAGTTACGGGAGCCACACGGTTCCAGGCATCGGCCAATTAGGAACCGGTTCCCAACGGAACCGGTTTTCGATTCCCATCCCTAGAGAGAGGTCTGGGCACAGCACTAACACAGTGTGGAGAGAGAGGTCTGGGCACAGCACTAACACAGTGTGGAGAGAGAGAGGTATGGGCACAGCACTAACATAGTGTGGAGAGAGAGGTCTGGGCACAGCACTAACATAGTGTGGAGAGAGAGGTCTGGGCACAGCACTAACATAGTGTGGAGAGAGAGAGGTCTGGGCACAGCACTAACACAGTGTGGAGAGAGAGGTCTGGGCACAGCACTAACACAGTGTGGAGAGAGAGGTCTGGGCACAGCACTAACACAGTGTGGAGAGAGAGAGGTCTGGGCACAGCACTAACATAGTGTGGAGAGAGAGGTCTGGGCACAGCACTAACACAGTGTGGAGAGAGAGAGGTCTGGGCACAGCACTAACACAGTGTGGAGAGAGAGGTCTGGGCACAGCACTAACACAGTGTGGAGAGAGAGAGAGGTCTGGGCACAGCACTAACATAGTGTGGAGAGAGAGAGGTCTGGGCACAGCACTAACATAGTGTGGAGAGAGAGAGAGGTCTGGGCACAGCACTAACATAGTGTAGAGAGAGAGGTCTGGGCACAGCACTAACATAGTGTGGAGAGAGGTCTGGGCACAGCACTAACATAGTGTGGAGAGAGAGAGGTCTGGGCACAGCACTAACACAGTGTGGAGAGAGAGGTCTGGGCACAGCACTAACATAGTGTGGAGAGAGAGGTCTGGGCACAGCACTAACACAGTGTGGAGAGAGAGGTCTGGGCACAGCACTAACACAGTGTGGAGAGAGAGGTCTGGGCACAGCGCTAACATAGTGTGGAGAGAGAGAGAGGTCTGGACACAGCGCTAACATAGTGTAGAGAGAGGTCTGGGCACAGCACTAACATAGTGTGGAGAGAGAGAGAGGTTTGGGCACAGCACTAACATAGTGTGGAGAGAGAGAGGTCTGGACACAGCGCTAACATAGTGTGTAGAGAGAGGTCTGGGCACAGCACTAACATAGTGTGGAGAGAGAGAGGTCTGGGCACAGCACTAACACAGTGTGGAGAGAGAGGTCTGGGCACAGCACTAACACAGTGTGGAGAGAGAGAGGTCTGGGCACAGCACTAACACAGTGTGGAGAGAGAGAGAGGTCTGGGCACAGCGCTAACACAGTGTGGAGAGAGAGAGAGGTCTGGGCACAGCACTAACACAGTGTGGAGAGAGAGAGGTCTGGACACAGTGCTAACATAGTGTGGAGAGAGAGGTCTGGGCACAGCACTAACACAGTGTGGAGAGAGAGAGAGGTCTGGGCACAGCACTAACGCAGTGTGGAGAGAGAGAGGTCTGGGCACAGCACTAACACAGTGTGGAGAGAGAGGTCTGGGCACAGCACTAACATAGTGTGGAGAGAGAGGTCTGGGCACAGCACTAACACAGTGTAGAGAGAGAGGTCTGGGCACAGCACTAACATAGTGTGGAGAGAGAGGTCTGGGCACAGCACTAACAGTGTGGAGAGAGAGAGGTCTGGGCACAGCACTAACACAGTGTGGAGAGAGAGGTCTGGGCACAGCACTAACATAGTGTGGAGAGAGAGGTCTGGGCACAGCACTAACACAGTGTAGAGAGAGAGGTCTGGGCACAGCACTAACATAGTGTGGAGAGAGAGGTCTGGGCACAGCGCTAACACAGTGTGGAGAGAGAGGTCTGGGCACAGCACTAACATAGTGTGGAGAGAGAGGTCTGGGCACAGCACTAACATAGTGTGGAGAGAGAGAGGTCTGGGCACAGCACTAACACAGTGTGGAGAGAGAGAGGTCTGGGCACAGCACTAACACAGTGTGGAGAGAGAGGTCTGGGCACAGCACTAACATAGTGTGGAGAGAGAGGTCTGGGCACAGCACTAACACAGTGTGGAGAGAGAGAGAGGTCTGGGCACAGCACTAACATAGTGTGGAGAGAGAGAGAGGTCTGGGCACAGCACTAACATAGTGTGGAGAGAGAGAGGTCTGGGCACAGCACTAACATAGTGTGGAGAGAGAGAGAGGTCTGGGCACAGCACTAACATAGTGTGGAGAGAGAGGTCTGGGCACAGCACTAACATAGTGTGGAGAGAGAGAGAGGTCTGGGCACAGCACTAACATAGTGTGGAGAGAGAGAGAGGTCTGGGCACAGCACTAACACAGTGTGGAGAGAGAGGTCTGGGCACAGCACTAACACAGTGTGGAGAGAGAGAGGTATGGGCACAGCACTAACATAGTGTGGAGAGAGAGGTCTGGGCACAGCACTAACATAGTGTGGAGAGAGAGGTCTGGGCACAGCACTAACATAGTGTGGAGAGAGAGAGGTCTGGGCACAGCACTAACACAGTGTGGAGAGAGAGGTCTGGGCACAGCACTAACACAGTGTGGAGAGAGAGGTCTGGGCACAGCACTAACACAGTGTGGAGAGAGAGAGGTCTGGGCACAGCACTAACATAGTGTGGAGAGAGAGGTCTGGGCACAGCACTAACACAGTGTGGAGAGAGAGAGGTCTGGGCACAGCACTAACACAGTGTGGAGAGAGAGGTCTGGGCACAGCACTAACACAGTGTGGAGAGAGAGAGAGGTCTGGGCACAGCACTAACATAGTGTGGAGAGAGAGAGGTCTGGGCACAGCACTAACATAGTGTGGAGAGAGAGAGAGGTCTGGGCACAGCACTAACATAGTGTAGAGAGAGAGGTCTGGGCACAGCACTAACATAGTGTGGAGAGAGGTCTGGGCACAGCACTAACATAGTGTGGAGAGAGAGAGGTCTGGGCACAGCACTAACACAGTGTGGAGAGAGAGGTCTGGGCACAGCACTAACATAGTGTGGAGAGAGAGGTCTGGGCACAGCACTAACACAGTGTGGAGAGAGAGAGAGGTCTGGGCACAGCACTAACATAGTGTGGAGAGAGAGGTCTGGACACAGCACTAACATAGTGTGGAGAGAGAGAGAGAGGTCTGGGCACAGCACTAACATAGTGTGGAGAGAGAGAGAGGTCTGGGCACAGCACTAACACAGTGTGGAGAGAGAGAGGTCTGGGCACAGCACTAACGCAGTGTGGAGAGAGAGGTCTGGGCACAGCACTAACACAGTGTGGAGAGAGAGAGAGGTCTGGGCACAGCACTAACACAGTGTGGAGAGAGAGAGAGGTCTGGGCACAGCACTAACACAGTGTGGAGAGAGAGAGAGGTCTGGGCACAGCACTAAGACAGTGTGGAGAGAGAGGTCTGGGCACAGCACTAACACAGTGTGGAGAGAGAGAGAGGTCTGGGCACAGCACTAACATAGTGTGGAGAGAGAGGTCTGGGCACAGCACTAACACAGTGTGGAGAGAGAGAGGTCTGGGCACAGCACTAACACAGTGTGGAGAGAGAGAGAGGTCTGGGCACAGCGCTAACACAGTGTGGAGAGAGAGAGAGGTCTGGGCACAGCACTAACACAGTGTGGAGAGAGAGAGGTCTGGACACAGTGCTAACATAGTGTGGAGAGAGAGGTCTGGGCACAGCACTAACACAGTGTGGAGAGAGAGAGAGGTCTGGGCACAGCACTAACGCAGTGTGGAGAGAGAGAGGTCTGGGCACAGCACTAACACAGTGTGGAGAGAGAGGTCTGGGCACAGCACTAACATAGTGTGGAGAGAGAGGTCTGGGCACAGCACTAACACAGTGTAGAGAGAGAGGTCTGGGCACAGCACTAACATAGTGTGGAGAGAGAGGTCTGGGCACAGCACTAACAGTGTGGAGAGAGAGAGGTCTGGGCACAGCACTAACACAGTGTGGAGAGAGAGGTCTGGGCACAGCACTAACATAGTGTGGAGAGAGAGGTCTGGGCACAGCACTAACACAGTGTAGAGAGAGAGGTCTGGGCACAGCACTAACATAGTGTGGAGAGAGAGGTCTGGGCACAGCGCTAACACAGTGTGGAGAGAGAGGTCTGGGCACAGCACTAACATAGTGTGGAGAGAGAGGTCTGGGCACAGCACTAACATAGTGTGGAGAGAGAGAGGTCTGGGCACAGCACTAACACAGTGTGGAGAGAGAGAGGTCTGGGCACAGCACTAACACAGTGTGGAGAGAGAGGTCTGGGCACAGCACTAACATAGTGTGGAGAGAGAGGTCTGGGCACAGCACTAACACAGTGTGGAGAGAGAGAGGTCTGGGCACAGCACTAACATAGTGTGGAGAGAGAGAGAGGTCTGGGCACAGCACTAACATAGTGTGGAGAGAGAGAGGTCTGGGCACAGCACTAACATAGTGTGGAGAGAGAGAGAGGTCTGGGCACAGCACTAACATAGTGTGGAGAGAGAGGTCTGGGCACAGCACTAACATAGTGTGGAGAGAGAGAGAGGTCTGGGCACAGCACTAACATAGTGTGGAGAGAGAGAGAGGTAGGGATGGGAATTGATAGGATTTTATCGATACGATTCCATTATCGATTCTGCTTATCGATTCGATTCTTTATCGATTCCCTTATCGATACCTGATCGATTTATAATTTAAATAAATAAATTGAAAATGCAACAGAACTACATTTAGTCATTTAGCTGACGCTTTTATCCAAAGCGACTTACAAGTTCTGTACGACAAGCCATCAGGAAGGGCACAACTCTATCAGCTGAGCAACAATGTTCATCAAAGTGTTGAGTGCTAAAGTGTAGGTTAGTTTATTAGGACAAGTGCATGACAGTACGGTTAGTTAGGGTTAGATATATTTTTTTTTATTCAGATAATGGTTGAAGAAGTGCGTCTTTAGTCGACGGCGAAAGATTGGATGGGTTTCGGCTGTCCTAACTGGGGTGGGTAGTTCATTCCACCATTGTGGGGCAAGGACTGAGAATAGGCGACTTCTCTTTGATGACCCTCCCGGAGCTCGGATAGGAGTAGGTCTGAGGCGGCCAGAAGATGCAGAGCGTAGGGGTCTAAGCTGGTTAGAATAACATGCAACTTGACATTTCTGATTGTCATTTATTGTTGAGCCCCCATGTCAGAAAAATACAAAAACTGTAAAAAATAAAACATTAACTATAGCCTACACTTAAATAAAATAATGTATTTGAGATTCTCTTAAAATGTATTTATTTTTTTATTCTTAAACTAATTTAATCTATTGAATAACAGGTTGTTATTCCTCTGACTTCTGTCTCTCACTCACACACTCTCTCTCTCACACACACACACACACACACACACACGCACACACACACAGAGAGAGAGAGCTCCCCGGGCCCCTGTCCTATAAGGTATTGGCTTGTGTTGCTACACGGACACATTTGTATGTTGCACCACTGTACTTCCTGGCTTACAGTCTTGTAAACAAACATTCCGTCTCTCATTATATGTGAACTAAAGAGTACAAGGTTTACACAACAGCCCCCACCTGCTGTTTTATTGTATTTGTACCTGTACTATCCGCTGTCAGCTGTTTATCTCTCTTTGTGAGCTTGATTAAATAGCGTTAGCTCACGTTAGCTCCGCGGCTAATTTTAGCTCAGCCTGATCTAAATCAATGACTAGGTTCTAAAGCATTCAAGTAGTTTTCACTGCACATAGAAGTAGCCAAACAGCAGGAGCATTTCGGGAGCATATTACCAAAACCCAGGCAATTTCGAGCCATTAAGGAATCAAATAGAGTCTGCCATGGCTACATGCTAACGGCTAACATTATTGCGCAACTGTAGGCAGCGATAAGGGAATCGAAAGTCACGGGAGCCACACGGTTCCAGGCATCGGCCAATTAGGAACCGGTTCCCAACGGAACCGGTTTTCGATTCCCATCCCTAGAGAGAGGTCTGGGCACAGCACTAACACAGTGTGGAGAGAGAGGTCTGGGCACAGCACTAACACAGTGTGGAGAGAGAGAGGTATGGGCACAGCACTAACATAGTGTGGAGAGAGAGGTCTGGGCACAGCACTAACATAGTGTGGAGAGAGAGGTCTGGGCACAGCACTAACATAGTGTGGAGAGAGAGAGGTCTGGGCACAGCACTAACACAGTGTGGAGAGAGAGGTCTGGGCACAGCACTAACACAGTGTGGAGAGAGAGGTCTGGGCACAGCACTAACACAGTGTGGAGAGAGAGAGGTCTGGGCACAGCACTAACATAGTGTGGAGAGAGAGGTCTGGGCACAGCACTAACACAGTGTGGAGAGAGAGAGGTCTGGGCACAGCACTAACACAGTGTGGAGAGAGAGGTCTGGGCACAGCACTAACACAGTGTGGAGAGAGAGAGAGGTCTGGGCACAGCACTAACATAGTGTGGAGAGAGAGAGGTCTGGGCACAGCACTAACATAGTGTGGAGAGAGAGAGAGGTCTGGGCACAGCACTAACATAGTGTAGAGAGAGAGGTCTGGGCACAGCACTAACATAGTGTGGAGAGAGGTCTGGGCACAGCACTAACATAGTGTGGAGAGAGAGAGGTCTGGGCACAGCACTAACACAGTGTGGAGAGAGAGGTCTGGGCACAGCACTAACATAGTGTGGAGAGAGAGGTCTGGGCACAGCACTAACACAGTGTGGAGAGAGAGGTCTGGGCACAGCACTAACACAGTGTGGAGAGAGAGGTCTGGGCACAGCGCTAACATAGTGTGGAGAGAGAGAGAGGTCTGGACACAGCGCTAACATAGTGTAGAGAGAGGTCTGGGCACAGCACTAACATAGTGTGGAGAGAGAGAGAGGTTTGGGCACAGCACTAACATAGTGTGGAGAGAGAGAGGTCTGGACACAGCGCTAACATAGTGTGTAGAGAGAGGTCTGGGCACAGCACTAACATAGTGTGGAGAGAGAGAGGTCTGGGCACAGCACTAACACAGTGTGGAGAGAGAGGTCTGGGCACAGCACTAACACAGTGTGGAGAGAGAGAGGTCTGGGCACAGCACTAACACAGTGTGGAGAGAGAGAGAGGTCTGGGCACAGCGCTAACACAGTGTGGAGAGAGAGAGAGGTCTGGGCACAGCACTAACACAGTGTGGAGAGAGAGAGGTCTGGACACAGTGCTAACATAGTGTGGAGAGAGAGGTCTGGGCACAGCACTAACACAGTGTGGAGAGAGAGAGAGGTCTGGGCACAGCACTAACGCAGTGTGGAGAGAGAGAGGTCTGGGCACAGCACTAACACAGTGTGGAGAGAGAGGTCTGGGCACAGCACTAACATAGTGTGGAGAGAGAGGTCTGGGCACAGCACTAACACAGTGTAGAGAGAGAGGTCTGGGCACAGCACTAACATAGTGTGGAGAGAGAGGTCTGGGCACAGCACTAACAGTGTGGAGAGAGAGAGGTCTGGGCACAGCACTAACACAGTGTGGAGAGAGAGGTCTGGGCACAGCACTAACATAGTGTGGAGAGAGAGGTCTGGGCACAGCACTAACACAGTGTAGAGAGAGAGGTCTGGGCACAGCACTAACATAGTGTGGAGAGAGAGGTCTGGGCACAGCGCTAACACAGTGTGGAGAGAGAGGTCTGGGCACAGCACTAACATAGTGTGGAGAGAGAGGTCTGGGCACAGCACTAACATAGTGTGGAGAGAGAGAGGTCTGGGCACAGCACTAACACAGTGTGGAGAGAGAGAGGTCTGGGCACAGCACTAACACAGTGTGGAGAGAGAGGTCTGGGCACAGCACTAACATAGTGTGGAGAGAGAGGTCTGGGCACAGCACTAACACAGTGTGGAGAGAGAGAGAGGTCTGGGCACAGCACTAACATAGTGTGGAGAGAGAGAGAGGTCTGGGCACAGCACTAACATAGTGTGGAGAGAGAGAGGTCTGGGCACAGCACTAACATAGTGTGGAGAGAGAGAGAGGTCTGGGCACAGCACTAACATAGTGTGGAGAGAGAGGTCTGGGCACAGCACTAACATAGTGTGGAGAGAGAGAGAGGTCTGGGCACAGCACTAACATAGTGTGGAGAGAGAGAGAGGTCTGGGCACAGCACTAACACAGTGTGGAGAGAGAGGTCTGGGCACAGCACTAACACAGTGTGGAGAGAGAGAGGTATGGGCACAGCACTAACATAGTGTGGAGAGAGAGGTCTGGGCACAGCACTAACATAGTGTGGAGAGAGAGGTCTGGGCACAGCACTAACATAGTGTGGAGAGAGAGAGGTCTGGGCACAGCACTAACACAGTGTGGAGAGAGAGGTCTGGGCACAGCACTAACACAGTGTGGAGAGAGAGAGGTCTGGGCACAGCACTAACACAGTGTGGAGAGAGAGAGGTCTGGGCACAGCACTAACATAGTGTGGAGAGAGAGGTCTGGGCACAGCACTAACACAGTGTGGAGAGAGAGAGGTCTGGGCACAGCACTAACACAGTGTGGAGAGAGAGGTCTGGGCACAGCACTAACACAGTGTGGAGAGAGAGAGAGGTCTGGGCACAGCACTAACATAGTGTGGAGAGAGAGAGGTCTGGGCACAGCACTAACATAGTGTGGAGAGAGAGAGAGGTCTGGGCACAGCACTAACATAGTGTAGAGAGAGAGGTCTGGGCACAGCACTAACATAGTGTGGAGAGAGGTCTGGGCACAGCACTAACATAGTGTGGAGAGAGAGAGGTCTGGGCACAGCACTAACACAGTGTGGAGAGAGAGAGAGGTCTGGGCACAGCACTAACACAGTGTGGAGAGAGAGAGGTCTGGACACAGTGCTAACATAGTGTGGAGAGAGAGGTCTGGGCACAGCACTAACACAGTGTGGAGAGAGAGAGAGGTCTGGGCACAGCACTAACGCAGTGTGGAGAGAGAGAGGTCTGGGCACAGCACTAACACAGTGTGGAGAGAGAGGTCTGGGCACAGCACTAACATAGTGTGGAGAGAGAGGTCTGGGCACAGCACTAACACAGTGTAGAGAGAGAGGTCTGGGCACAGCACTAACATAGTGTGGAGAGAGAGGTCTGGGCACAGCACTAACAGTGTGGAGAGAGAGAGGTCTGGGCACAGCACTAACACAGTGTGGAGAGAGAGGTCTGGGCACAGCACTAACATAGTGTGGAGAGAGAGGTCTGGGCACAGCACTAACACAGTGTAGAGAGAGAGGTCTGGGCACAGCACTAACATAGTGTGGAGAGAGAGGTCTGGGCACAGCGCTAACACAGTGTGGAGAGAGAGGTCTGGGCACAGCACTAACATAGTGTGGAGAGAGAGGTCTGGGCACAGCACTAACATAGTGTGGAGAGAGAGAGGTCTGGGCACAGCACTAACACAGTGTGGAGAGAGAGAGGTCTGGGCACAGCACTAACACAGTGTGGAGAGAGAGGTCTGGGCACAGCACTAACATAGTGTGGAGAGAGAGGTCTGGGCACAGCACTAACACAGTGTGGAGAGAGAGAGAGGTCTGGGCACAGCACTAACATAGTGTGGAGAGAGAGAGAGGTCTGGGCACAGCACTAACATAGTGTGGAGAGAGAGAGGTCTGGGCACAGCACTAACATAGTGTGGAGAGAGAGAGAGGTCTGGGCACAGCACTAACATAGTGTGGAGAGAGAGGTCTGGGCACAGCACTAACATAGTGTGGAGAGAGAGAGAGGTCTGGGCACAGCACTAACATAGTGTGGAGAGAGAGAGAGGTCTGGGCACAGCACTAACACAGTGTGGAGAGAGAGGTCTGGGCACAGCACTAACACAGTGTGGAGAGAGAGAGGTATGGGCACAGCACTAACATAGTGTGGAGAGAGAGGTCTGGGCACAGCACTAACATAGTGTGGAGAGAGAGGTCTGGGCACAGCACTAACATAGTGTGGAGAGAGAGAGGTCTGGGCACAGCACTAACACAGTGTGGAGAGAGAGGTCTGGGCACAGCACTAACACAGTGTGGAGAGAGAGAGGTCTGGGCACAGCACTAACACAGTGTGGAGAGAGAGAGGTCTGGGCACAGCACTAACATAGTGTGGAGAGAGAGGTCTGGGCACAGCACTAACACAGTGTGGAGAGAGAGAGGTCTGGGCACAGCACTAACACAGTGTGGAGAGAGAGGTCTGGGCACAGCACTAACACAGTGTGGAGAGAGAGAGA
Organism: Notolepis coatsorum; assembly: GCF_963971535.1. Taxonomy (NCBI): domain Eukaryota; kingdom Metazoa; phylum Chordata; class Actinopteri; order Aulopiformes; family Paralepididae; genus Notolepis; species Notolepis coatsorum. The sequence continues at coordinate 106,415 of NW_028174873.1, read as the reverse complement.
GGTCTGGGCACAGCACTAACATAGTGTGGAGAGAGAGAGGTCTGGGCACAGCACTAACATAGTGTGGAGAGAGAGAGAGGTCTGGGCACAGCACTAACATAGTGTAGAGAGAGAGGTCTGGGCACAGCACTAACATAGTGTGGAGAGAGGTCTGGGCACAGCACTAACATAGTGTGGAGAGAGAGAGGTCTGGGCACAGCACTAACACAGTGTGGAGAGAGAGGTCTGGGCACAGCACTAACATAGTGTGGAGAGAGAGGTCTGGGCACAGCACTAACACAGTGTGGAGAGAGAGGTCTGGGCACAGCACTAACACAGTGTGGAGAGAGAGGTCTGGGCACAGCGCTAACATAGTGTGGAGAGAGAGGTCTGGGCACAGTGCTAACATAGTGTGGAGAGAGAGGTCTGGGCACAGCACTAACATAGTGTGGAGAGAGAGAGGTCTGGGCACAGCACTAACATAGTGTGGAGAGAGAGAGGTCTGGGCACAGCACTAACATAGTGTGGAGAGAGAGAGAGGTCTGGGCACAGCACTAACACAGTGTGGAGAGAGAGGTCTGGGCACAGCACTAACAGTGTGGAGAGAGAGAGGTCTGGGCACAGCATTAACATAGTGTAGAGAGAGAGAGAGGTCTGGGCACAGCACTAACATAGTGTAGAGAGAGAGGTCTGGGCACAGCACTAACACAGTGTGGAGAGAGAGGTCTGGGCACAGCACTAACATAGTGTGGAGAGAGAGAGCGGTCTGGGCACAGCACTAACATAGTGTGGAGAGAGAGAGGTCTGGGCACAGCACTAACATAGTGTGGAGAGAGAGAGAGGTCTGGGCACAGCACTAACACAGTGTGGAGAGAGAGAGAGGTCTGGGCACAGCACTAACACAGTGTGGAGAGAGAGAGGTCTGGGCACAGCACTAACATAGTGTGGAGAGAGAGGTCTGGGCACAGCACTAACATAGTGTGGAGAGAGAGGTCTGGGCACAGCACTAACACAGTGTGGAGAGAGAGGTCTGGGCACAGCACTAACATAGTGTGGAGAGAGAGAGAGGTCTGGGCACAGCACTAACATAGTGTGGAGAGAGAGGTCTGGGCACAGCACTAACATAGTGTGGAGAGAGAGGTCTGGGCACAGCACTAACATAGTGTGGAGAGAGAGGTCTGGGCACAGCACTAACACAGTGTGGAGAGAGAGAGAGGTCTGGGCACAGCACTAACACAGTGTGGAGAGAGAGGTCTGGGCACAGCACTAACATAGTGTGGAGAGAGAGAGGTCTGGGCACAGCACTAACACAGTGTGGAGAGAGAGGTCTGGGCACAGCACTAACATAGTGTGGAGAGAGAGAGAGGTCTGGGCACAGCACTAACACAGTGTGGAGAGAGAGAAAGGTCTGGGCACAGCACTAACACAGTGTAGAGAGAGAGAGAGGTCTGGGCACAGCACTAACATAGTGTGGAGAGAGAGGTCTGGGCACAGCACTAACACAGTGTGGAGAGAGAGAGGTCTGGGCACAGCACTAACATAGTGTGGAGAGAGAGGTCTGGGCACAGCACTAACATAGTGTGGAGAGAGAGAGGTCTGGGCACAGCACTAACACAGTGTGGAGAGAGAGGTCTGGGCACAGCACTAACATAGTGTGGAGAGAGAGAGAGGTCTGGGCACAGCACTAACATAGTGTGGAGAGAGAGAGAGGTCTGGGCACAGCACTAACACAGTGTGGAGAGAGAGAGGTCTGGGCACAGCACTAACACAGTGTGGAGAGAGAGAGAGGTCTGGGCACAGCACTAACACAGTGTGGAGAGAGAGGTCTGGGCACAGCACTAACACAGTGTGGAGACTAGAGAGAGGTCTGGGCACAGCACTAACATAGTGTGGAGAGAGAGGTCTGGGCACAGCACTAACATAGTGTGGAGAGAGAGGTCTGGGCACAGCACTAACACAGTGTGGAGAGAGAGGTCTGGGCACAGCACTAACACAGTGTGGAGAGAGAGGTCTGGGCACAGCACTAACACAGTGTGGAGAGAGAGAGGTATGGGCACAGCACTAACATAGTGTGGAGAGAGAGGTCTGGGCACAGCACTAACATAGTGTGGAGAGAGAGAGGTCTGGGCACAGCACTAACACAGTGTGGAGAGAGAGAGGTCTGGGCACAGCACTAACACAGTGTGGAGAGAGAGAGGTCTGGGCACAGCACTAACATAGTGTGGAGAGAGAGGTCTGGGCACAGCACTAACACAGTGTGGAGAGAGAGAGAGGTCTGGGCACAGCACTAACATAGTGTGGAGAGAGAGAGAGGTCTGGGCACAGCACTAACATAGTGTGGAGAGAGAGAGAGGTCTGGGCACAGCACTAACATAGTGTGGAGAGAGAGGTCTGGGCACAGCACTAACACAGTGTGGAGAGAGAGGTCTGGGCACAGCACTAACATAGTGTGGAGAGAGAGAGGTCTGGGCACAGCACTAACATAGTGTGGAGAGAGAGAGAGGTCTGGGCACAGCACTAACACAGTGTGGAGAGAGAGAGGTCTGGGCACAGCACTAACATAGTGTGGAGAGAGAGGTCTGGGCACAGCACTAACATAGTGTGGAGAGAGAGGTCTGGGCACAGCACTAACATAGTGTAGAGAGAGGTCTGGGCACAGCACTAACATAGTGTAGAGAGAGAGGTCTGGGCACAGCACTAACATAGTGTGGAGAGAGAGAGAGGTCTGGGCACAGCACTAACACAGTGTGGAGAGAGAGAGGTCTGGGCACAGCACTAACAGTGTGGAGAGAGAGAGAGGTCTGGGCACAGCACTAACATAGTGTGGAGAGAGAGGTCTGGGCACAGCGCTAACATAGTGTGGAGAGAGAGAGAGGTCTGGGCACAGCACTAACATAGTGTGGAGAGAGAGGTCTGGGCACAGCACTAACAGTGTGGAGAGAGAGAGAGAGGTCTGGGCACAGCACTAACACAGTGTGGAGAGAGAGGTCTGGGCACAGCACTAACACAGTGTGGAGAGAGAGAGAGAGGTCTGGGCACAGCACTAACACAGTGTGGAGAGAGGTCTGGGCACAGCACTAACATAGTGTGGAGAGAGAGGTCTGGGCACAGCACTAACACAGTGTGGAGAGAGAGAGGTCTGGGCACAGCACTAACATAGTGTGGAGAGAGAGGTCTGGGCACAGCACTAACATAGTGTGGAGAGAGAGAGAGGTCTGGGCACAGCACTAACATAGTGTGGAGAGAGAGAGGTCTGGGCACAGCACTAACACAGTGTGGAGAGAGAGAGAGGTCTGGGCACAGCACTAACATAGTGTGGAGAGAGAGGTCTGGACACAGCACTAACATAGTGTGGAGAGAGAGAGAGAGGTCTGGGCACAGCACTAACATAGTGTGGAGAGAGAGAGAGGTCTGGGCACAGCACTAACACAGTGTGGAGAGAGAGAGGTCTGGGCACAGCACTAACGCAGTGTGGAGAGAGAGGTCTGGGCACAGCACTAACACAGTGTGGAGAGAGAGAGAGGTCTGGGCACAGCACTAACACAGTGTGGAGAGAGAGAGAGGTCTGGGCACAGCACTAACACAGTGTGGAGAGAGAGAGAGGTCTGGGCACAGCACTAAGACAGTGTGGAGAGAGAGGTCTGGGCACAGCACTAACACAGTGTGGAGAGAGAGAGAGGTCTGGGCACAGCACTAACATAGTGTGGAGAGAGAGGTCTGGGCACAGCACTAACACAGTGTGGAGAGAGAGAGGTCTGGGCACAGCACTAACACAGTGTGGAGAGAGAGGTCTGGGCACAGCACTAACATAGTGTGGAGAGAGAGAGGTCTGGGCACAGCACTAACATAGTGTAGAGAGAGAGAGGTCTGGGCACAGCACTAACACAGTGTGGAGAGAGAGGTCTGGGCACAGCACTAACATAGTGTGGAGAGAGAGAGAGGTCTGGGCACAGCACTAACACAGTGTGGAGAGAGAGAGAGGTCTGGGCACAGCACTAACACAGTGTGGAGAGAGAGAGGTCTGGGCACAGCACTAACATAGTGTGGAGAGAGAGAGAGGTCTGGGCACAGCACTAACACAGTGTGGAGAGAGAGGTCTGGGCACAGCACTAACATAGTGTGGGGAGAGAGAGAGGTCTGGGCACAGCACTAACATAGTGTGTAGAGAGAGAGAGGTCTGGGCACAGCACTAACACAGTGTGGAGAGAGAGAGGTCTGGGCACAGCACTAACACAGTGTGGAGAGAGAGAGAGGTCTGGGCACAGCACTAACATAGTGTGGAGAGAGAGAGAGGTCTGGGCACAGCACTAACATAGTGTGGAGAGAGAGGTCTGACACAGCGCTAACACAGTGTGGAGAGAGAGAGAGGTCTGGGCACAGCACTAACACAGTGTGGAGAGAGAGAGAGGTCTGGGCACAGCACTAACACAGTGTGGAGAGAGAGAGAGGTCTGGGCACAGCGCTAACACAGTGTGGAGAGAGAGAGAGGTCTGGGCACAGCGCTAACATAGTGTGGAGAGAGAGAGAGGTCTGGGCACAGTGCTAACATAGTGTGGAGAGAGGTCTGGGCACAGCACTAACATAGTGTGGAGAGAGAGGTCTGGGCACAGCACTAACACAGTGTGGAGAGAGAGAGAGGTCTGGGCACAGTGCTAACATAGTGTGGAGAGAGAGAGAGGTCTGGGCACAGCGCTAACACAGTGTGGAGAGAGAGAGAGGTCTGGGCACAGCGCTAACATAGTGTGGAGAGAGAGAGGTCTGGGCACAGCACTAACATAGTGTGGAGAGAGAGAGGTCTGGGCACAGCACTAACACAGTGTGGAGAGAGAGGTCTGGGCACAGCACTAACATAGTGTGGAGAGAGAGAGGTCTGGGCACAGCACTAACACAGTGTAGAGAGAGAGAGAGGTCTGGGCACAGCACTAACATAGTGTGGAGAGAGAGAGAGGTCTGGGCACAGCACTAACATAGTGTGGAGAGAGAGAGAGGTCTGGGCACAGCACTAACATAGTGGAGAGAGAGGTCTGGGCACAGCACTAACACAGTGTGTAGAGAGAGAGAGGTCTGGGCACAGCACTAACATAGTGTGGAGAGAGAGAGGTCTGGGCACAGCACTAACATAGTGTGGAGAGAGGTCTGGGCACAGCACTAACATAGTGTGGAGAGAGAGGTCTGGACACAGTGCTAACATAGTGGAGAGAGAGAGGTCTGGGCACAGCACTAACATAGTGTAGAGAGAGAGGTCTGGGCACAGTGCTAACATAGTGGAGAGAGAGAGGTCTGGGCACAGCACTAACATAGTGTAGAGAGAGAGGTCTGGGCACAGCACTAACATAGTGTGGAGAGAGAGAGGTCTGGGCACAGCACTAACACAGTGTGGAGAGAGAGAGGTCTGGGCACAGCACTAACATAGTGTGGAGAGAGAGAGGTCTGGGCACAGCACTAACACAGTGTGGAGAGAGAGGTCTGGGCACAGCACTAACACAGTGTGTAGAGAGAGAGAGGTCTGGGCACAGCACTAACATAGTGTGGAGAGAGAGAGGTCTGGGCACAGCACTAACATAGTGTGGAGAGAGAGGTCTGGGCACAGCACTAACACAGTGTGGAGAGAGAGGTCTGGGCACAGCACTAACAGTGTGGAGAGAGAGGTCTGGGCACAGCACTAACACAGTGTGGAGAGAGAGGTCTGGGCACAGCGCTAACACAGTGTGGAGAGAGAGAGAGGTCTGGGCACAGCACTAACATAGTGTGGAGAGAGAGAGAGGTCTGGGCACAGCACTAACACAGTGTGGAGAGAGAGAGAGGTCTGGGCACAGCACTAACACAGTGTGGAGAGAGAGGTCTGGGCACAGCACTAACACAGTGTGGAGAGAGAGGTCTGGGCACAGCACTAACACAGTGTGGAGAGAGAGAGGTCTGGGCACAGCACTAACACAGTGTGGAGAGAGAGGTCTGGGCACAGCACTAACATAGTGTGGAGAGAGAGGTCTGGGCACAGCACTAACATAGTGTGGAGAGAGAGGTCTGGGCACAGCGCTAACATAGTGTAGAGAGAGAGGTCTGGGCACAGCACTAACATAGTGTGGAGAGAGAGGTCTGGGCACAGCACTAACATAGTGTGGAGAGAGAGGTCTGGGCACAGCACTAACATAGTGTGGAGAGAGAGGTCTGGGCACAGCACTAACATAGTGTGGAGAGAGAGGTCTGGGCACAGCACTAACATAGTGTGGAGAGAGAGGTCTGGGCACAGCACTAACATAGTGTGGAGAGAGAGGTCTGGGCACAGCGCTAACATAGTGTAGAGAGAGAGGTCTGGGCACAGCACTAACATAGTGTGTAGAGAGAGGTCTGGGCACAGCACTAACACAGTGTGGAGAGAGAGAGGTCTGGGCACAGCACTAACACAGTGTAGAGAGAGAGGTCTGGGCACAGCACTAACACAGTGTAGAGAGAGAGGTCTGGGCACAGCACTAACACAGTGTGGAGAGAGAGAGAGGTCTGGGCACAGCACTAACATAGTGTGGAGAGAGAGGTCTGGGCACAGCACTAACACAGTGTGGAGAGAGAGAGGTCTGGGCACAGCACTAACATAGTGTGGAGAGAGAGGTCTGGGCACAGCACTAACATAGTGTGGAGAGAGAGAGGTCTGGGCACAGCACTAACACAGTGTGGAGAGAGAGGTCTGGGCACAGCACTAACATAGTGTGGAGAGAGAGAGAGGTCTGGGCACAGCACTAACATAGTGTGGAGAGAGAGAGAGGTCTGGGCACAGCACTAACACAGTGTGGAGAGAGAGAGGTCTGGGCACAGCACTAACACAGTGTGGAGAGAGAGAGAGGTCTGGGCACAGCACTAACACAGTGTGGAGAGAGAGGTCTGGGCACAGCACTAACACAGTGTGGAGACTAGAGAGAGGTCTGGGCACAGCACTAACATAGTGTGGAGAGAGAGGTCTGGGCACAGCACTAACATAGTGTGGAGAGAGAGGTCTGGGCACAGCACTAACACAGTGTGGAGAGAGAGGTCTGGGCACAGCACTAACACAGTGTGGAGAGAGAGGTCTGGGCACAGCACTAACACAGTGTGGAGAGAGAGAGGTATGGGCACAGCACTAACATAGTGTGGAGAGAGAGGTCTGGGCACAGCACTAACATAGTGTGGAGAGAGAGAGGTCTGGGCACAGCACTAACACAGTGTGGAGAGAGAGAGGTCTGGGCACAGCACTAACACAGTGTGGAGAGAGAGAGGTCTGGGCACAGCACTAACATAGTGTGGAGAGAGAGGTCTGGGCACAGCACTAACACAGTGTGGAGAGAGAGAGAGGTCTGGGCACAGCACTAACATAGTGTGGAGAGAGAGAGAGGTCTGGGCACAGCACTAACATAGTGTGGAGAGAGAGAGAGGTCTGGGCACAGCACTAACATAGTGTGGAGAGAGAGGTCTGGGCACAGCACTAACACAGTGTGGAGAGAGAGGTCTGGGCACAGCACTAACATAGTGTGGAGAGAGAGAGGTCTGGGCACAGCACTAACATAGTGTGGAGAGAGAGAGAGGTCTGGGCACAGCACTAACACAGTGTGGAGAGAGAGAGGTCTGGGCACAGCACTAACATAGTGTGGAGAGAGAGGTCTGGGCACAGCACTAACATAGTGTGGAGAGAGAGGTCTGGGCACAGCACTAACATAGTGTAGAGAGAGGTCTGGGCACAGCACTAACATAGTGTAGAGAGAGAGGTCTGGGCACAGCACTAACATAGTGTGGAGAGAGAGAGAGGTCTGGGCACAGCACTAACACAGTGTGGAGAGAGAGAGGTCTGGGCACAGCACTAACACAGTGTGGAGAGAGAGAGAGGTCTGGGCACAGCACTAACATAGTGTGGAGAGAGAGGTCTGGGCACAGCGCTAACATAGTGTGGAGAGAGAGAGAGGTCTGGGCACAGCACTAACATAGTGTGGAGAGAGAGGTCTGGGCACAGCACTAACAGTGTGGAGAGAGAGAGAGAGGTCTGGGCACAGCACTAACACAGTGTGGAGAGAGAGGTCTGGGCACAGCACTAACACAGTGTGGAGAGAGAGAGAGAGGTCTGGGCACAGCACTAACACAGTGTGGAGAGAGGTCTGGGCACAGCACTAACATAGTGTGGAGAGAGAGGTCTGGGCACAGCACTAACACAGTGTGGAGAGAGAGAGGTCTGGGCACAGCACTAACATAGTGTGGAGAGAGAGGTCTGGGCACAGCACTAACATAGTGTGGAGAGAGAGAGAGGTCTGGGCACAGCACTAACATAGTGTGGAGAGAGAGAGGTCTGGGCACAGCACTAACACAGTGTGGAGAGAGAGAGAGGTCTGGGCACAGCACTAACATAGTGTGGAGAGAGAGGTCTGGACACAGCACTAACATAGTGTGGAGAGAGAGAGAGAGGTCTGGGCACAGCACTAACATAGTGTGGAGAGAGAGAGAGGTCTGGGCACAGCACTAACACAGTGTGGAGAGAGAGAGGTCTGGGCACAGCACTAACGCAGTGTGGAGAGAGAGGTCTGGGCACAGCACTAACACAGTGTGGAGAGAGAGAGAGGTCTGGGCACAGCACTAACACAGTGTGGAGAGAGAGAGAGGTCTGGGCACAGCACTAACACAGTGTGGAGAGAGAGAGAGGTCTGGGCACAGCACTAAGACAGTGTGGAGAGAGAGGTCTGGGCACAGCACTAACACAGTGTGGAGAGAGAGAGAGGTCTGGGCACAGCACTAACATAGTGTGGAGAGAGAGGTCTGGGCACAGCACTAACACAGTGTGGAGAGAGAGAGGTCTGGGCACAGCACTAACACAGTGTGGAGAGAGAGGTCTGGGCACAGCACTAACATAGTGTGGAGAGAGAGAGGTCTGGGCACAGCACTAACATAGTGTAGAGAGAGAGAGGTCTGGGCACAGCACTAACACAGTGTGGAGAGAGAGGTCTGGGCACAGCACTAACATAGTGTGGAGAGAGAGAGAGGTCTGGGCACAGCACTAACACAGTGTGGAGAGAGAGAGAGGTCTGGGCACAGCACTAACACAGTGTGGAGAGAGAGAGGTCTGGGCACAGCACTAACATAGTGTGGAGAGAGAGAGAGGTCTGGGCACAGCACTAACACAGTGTGGAGAGAGAGGTCTGGGCACAGCACTAACATAGTGTGGGGAGAGAGAGAGGTCTGGGCACAGCACTAACATAGTGTGTAGAGAGAGAGAGGTCTGGGCACAGCACTAACACAGTGTGGAGAGAGAGAGGTCTGGGCACAGCACTAACACAGTGTGGAGAGAGAGAGAGGTCTGGGCACAGCACTAACATAGTGTGGAGAGAGAGAGAGGTCTGGGCACAGCACTAACATAGTGTGGAGAGAGAGGTCTGACACAGCGCTAACACAGTGTGGAGAGAGAGAGAGGTCTGGGCACAGCACTAACACAGTGTGGAGAGAGAGAGAGGTCTGGGCACAGCACTAACACAGTGTGGAGAGAGAGAGAGGTCTGGGCACAGCGCTAACACAGTGTGGAGAGAGAGAGAGGTCTGGGCACAGCGCTAACATAGTGTGGAGAGAGAGAGAGGTCTGGGCACAGTGCTAACATAGTGTGGAGAGAGGTCTGGGCACAGCACTAACATAGTGTGGAGAGAGAGGTCTGGGCACAGCACTAACACAGTGTGGAGAGAGAGAGAGGTCTGGGCACAGTGCTAACATAGTGTGGAGAGAGAGAGAGGTCTGGGCACAGCGCTAACACAGTGTGGAGAGAGAGAGAGGTCTGGGCACAGCGCTAACATAGTGTGGAGAGAGAGAGGTCTGGGCACAGCACTAACATAGTGTGGAGAGAGAGAGGTCTGGGCACAGCACTAACACAGTGTGGAGAGAGAGGTCTGGGCACAGCACTAACATAGTGTGGAGAGAGAGAGGTCTGGGCACAGCACTAACACAGTGTAGAGAGAGAGAGAGGTCTGGGCACAGCACTAACATAGTGTGGAGAGAGAGAGAGGTCTGGGCACAGCACTAACATAGTGTGGAGAGAGAGAGAGGTCTGGGCACAGCACTAACATAGTGGAGAGAGAGGTCTGGGCACAGCACTAACACAGTGTGTAGAGAGAGAGAGGTCTGGGCACAGCACTAACATAGTGTGGAGAGAGAGAGGTCTGGGCACAGCACTAACATAGTGTGGAGAGAGAGGTCTGGGCACAGCACTAACATAGTGTGGAGAGAGAGGTCTGGACACAGTGCTAACATAGTGGAGAGAGAGAGGTCTGGGCACAGCACTAACATAGTGTAGAGAGAGAGGTCTGGGCACAGTGCTAACATAGTGGAGAGAGAGAGGTCTGGGCACAGCACTAACATAGTGTAGAGAGAGAGGTCTGGGCACAGCACTAACATAGTGTGGAGAGAGAGAGGTCTGGGCACAGCACTAACACAGTGTGGAGAGAGAGAGGTCTGGGCACAGCACTAACATAGTGTGGAGAGAGAGAGGTCTGGGCACAGCACTAACACAGTGTGGAGAGAGAGGTCTGGGCACAGCACTAACACAGTGTGTAGAGAGAGAGAGGTCTGGTCACAGCACTAACATAGTGTGGAGAGAGAGAGGTCTGGGCACAGCACTAACATAGTGTGGAGAGAGAGGTCTGGGCACAGCACTAACACAGTGTGGAGAGAGAGGTCTGGGCACAGCACTAACAGTGTGGAGAGAGAGGTCTGGGCACAGCACTAACACAGTGTGGAGAGAGAGGTCTGGGCACAGCGCTAACACAGTGTGGAGAGAGAGAGAGGTCTGGGCACAGCACTAACATAGTGTGGAGAGAGAGAGAGGTCTGGGCACAGCACTAACACAGTGTGGAGAGAGAGAGAGGTCTGGGCACAGCACTAACACAGTGTGGAGAGAGAGGTCTGGGCACAGCACTAACACAGTGTGGAGAGAGAGGTCTGGGCACAGCACTAACACAGTGTGGAGAGAGAGAGGTCTGGGCACAGCACTAACACAGTGTGGAGAGAGAGGTCTGGGCACAGCACTAACATAGTGTGGAGAGAGAGGTCTGGGCACAGCACTAACATAGTGTGGAGAGAGAGGTCTGGGCACAGCGCTAACATAGTGTAGAGAGAGAGGTCTGGGCACAGCACTAACATAGTGTGGAGAGAGAGGTCTGGGCACAGCACTAACATAGTGTGGAGAGAGAGGTCTGGGCACAGCACTAACATAGTGTGGAGAGAGAGGTCTGGGCACAGCACTAACATAGTGTGGAGAGAGAGGTCTGGGCACAGCACTAACATAGTGTGGAGAGAGAGGTCTGGGCACAGCGCTAACATAGTGTAGAGAGAGAGGTCTGGGCACAGCACTAACATAGTGTGTAGAGAGAGGTCTGGGCACAGCACTAACACAGTGTGGAGAGAGAGAGGTCTGGGCACAGCACTAACACAGTGTAGAGAGAGAGGTCTGGGCACAGCACTAACACAGTGTAGAGAGAGAGGTCTGGGCACAGCACTAACACAGTGTGGAGAGAGAGAGAGGTCTGGGCACAGCACTAACACAGTGTAGAGAGAGAGGTCTGGGCACAGTGCTAACATAGTGTGGAGAGAGAGAGGTCTGGGCACAGCACTAACATAGTGTGGAGAGAGAGGTCTGGGCACAGCACTAACACAGTGTGGAGAGAGAGGTCTGGGCACAGCGCTAACATAGTGTAGAGAGAGAGGTTTGGGCACAGCACTAACACAGTGTGGAGAGAGAGAGAGGTCTGGGCACAGCACTAACATAGTGTAGAGAGAGAGGTCTGGGCACAGCACTAACACAGTGTGGAGAGAGAGGTCTGGGCACAGCACTAACATAGTGTGGAGAGAGAGGTCTGGGCACAGCGCTAACATAGTGTAGAGAGAGAGGTCTGGGCACAGTGCTAACATAGTGTGGAGAGAGAGGTCTGGGCACAGCGCTAACACAGTGTAGAGAGAGAGGTCTGGGCACAGCGCTAACATAGTGGAGAGAGAGGTCTGGGCACAGCGCTAACACAGTGTGGAGAGAGAGGTCTGGGCACAGCACTAACATAGTGTGGAGAGAGAGAGAGGTCTGGGCACAGCACTAACATAGTGTGGAGAGAGAGAGAGGTCTGGGTACAGCGCTAACATAGTGTAGAGAGAGAGGTCTGGGCACAGCGCTAACACAGTGTGGAGAGAGAGGTCTGGGCACAGCACTAACATAGTGTGGAGAGAGAGAGAGGTCTGGGCACAGCACTAACATAGTGTGGAGAGAGAGGTCTGGGCACAGCACTAACACAGTGTGGAGAGAGAGGTCTGGGCACAGCACTAACACAGTGTGGAGAGAGAGAGGTCTGGGCACAGCACTAACACAGTGTGGAGAGAGAGGTCTGGGCACAGCACTAACACAGTGTGGAGAGAGAGGTCTGGGCACAGCGCTAACATAGTGTGGAGAGAGAGGTCTGGGCACAGCACTAACACAGTGTGGAGAGAGAGGTCTGGGCACAGCACTAACATAGTGTGGAGAGAGAGGTCTGGGCACAGCACTAACACAGTGTGGAGAGAGAGAGGTCTGGGCACAGCACTAACACAGTGTGGAGAGAGAGAGAGGTCTGGGCACAGCGCTAACACAGTGTGGAGAGAGAGAGGTCTGGGCACAGCACTAACATAGTGTGGAGAGAGAGGTCTGGGCACAGCACTAACATAGTGTGGAGAGAGAGGTCTGGGCACAGCACTAACATAGTGTGGAGAGAGAGGTCTGGGCACAGCACTAACACAGTGTGGAGAGAGAGAGAGGTCTGGGCACAGCACTAACATAGTGTGGAGAGAGAGAGGTCTGGGCACAGCGCTAACACAGTGTGGAGAGAGAGAGAGGTCTGGGCACAGCACTAACATAGTGTGGAGAGAGAGGTCTGGGCACAGCACTAACATAGTGTGGAGAGAGAGAGGTCTGGGCACAGCACTAACATAGTGTGGAGAGAGAGAGAGGTCTGGGCACAGCACTAACATAGTGTGGAGAGAGAGAGAGGTCTGGGCACAGCGCTAACATAGTGTGGAGAGAGAGGTCTGGGCACAGCACTAACACAGTGTGGAGAGAGAGAGAGGTCTGGGCACAGCACTAACACAGTGTGGAGAGAGAGAGAGGTCTGGGCACAGCACTAACATAGTGTGGAGAGAGAGGTCTGGGCACAGCACTAACATAGTGTAGAGAGAGAGGTCTGGGCACAGCACTAACACAGTGTGGAGAGAGAGAGGTCTGGGCACAGCACTAACATAGTGTGGAGAGAGAGGTCTGGGCACAGCACTAACACAGTGTGGAGAGAGAGAGGTCTGGGCACAGCACTAACATAGTGTGGAGAGAGAGAGGTCTGGGCACAGCACTAACATAGTGTGGAGAGAGAGAGGTCTGGGCACAGCACTAACATAGTGTGGAGAGAGAGAGAGGTCTGGGCACAGCACTAACATAGTGTGGAGAGAGAGGTCTGGGCACAGCACTAACATAGTGTGGAGAGAGAGAGAGGTCTGGGCACAGCACTAACACAGTGTGGAGAGAGAGAGGTCTGGGCACAGCACTAACATAGTGTGGAGAGAGAGGTCTGGGCACAGCACTAACACAGTGTGGAGAGAGAGAGGTCTGGGCACAGCACTAACATAGTGTGGAGAGAGAGAGGTCTGGGCACAGCACTAACATAGTGTGGAGAGAGAGAGGTCTGGGCACAGCACTAACATAGTGTGGAGAGAGAGAGAGGTCTGGGCACAGCGCTAACATAGTGTGGAGAGAGAGAGAGGTCTGGGCACAGCACTAACATAGTGTGGAGAGAGAGGTCTGGGCACAGCACTAACATAGTGTGGAGAGAGAGAGAGGTCTGGGCACAGCACTAACACAGTGTGGAGAGAGAGGTCTGGGCACAGCACTAACATAGTGTGGAGAGAGAGAGAGGTCTGGGCACAGCGCTAACATAGTGTGGAGAGAGAGAGAGGTCTGGGCACAGCGCTAACATAGTGTGGAGAGAGAGAGAGGTCTGGGCACAGCGCTAACATAGTGTGGAGAGAGAGAGATGTCTGGGCACAGCGCTAACATAGTGTGGAGAGAGAGAGGTCTGGGCACAGCACTAACATAGTGTGGAGAGAGAGGTCTGGGCACAGCACTAACACAGTGTAGAGAGAGAGAGGTCTGGGCACAGCACTAACATAGTGTGGAGAGAGAGAGAGGTCTGGGCACAGCACTAACACAGTGTGGAGAGAGAGAGGTCTGGGCACAGCGCTAACATAGTGTGGAGAGAGAGGTCTGGGCACAGCACTAACACAGTGTGGAGAGAGAGGTCTGGGCACAGCACTAACATAGTGTGGAGAGAGAGAGAGGTCTGGGCACAGCACTAACACAGTGTGGAGAGAGAGGTCTGGGCACAGCACTAACATAGTGTGGAGAGAGAGAGAGGTCTGGGCACAGCACTAACACAGTGTGGAGAGAGAGAGGTCTGGGCACAGCACTAACATAGTGTGGAGAGAGAGGTCTGGGCACAGCACTAACACAGTGTGGAGAGAGAGAGGTCTGGGCACAGCACTAACATAGTGTGGAGAGAGAGAGGTCTGGGCACAGCACTAACATAGTGTGGAGAGAGAGAGGTCTGGGCACAGCACTAACATAGTGTGGAGAGAGAGAGAGGTCTGGGCACAGCGCTAACATAGTGTGGAGAGAGAGAGAGGTCTGGGCACAGCACTAACATAGTGTGGAGAGAGAGGTCTGGGCACAGCACTAACATAGTGTGGAGAGAGAGAGAGGTCTGGGCACAGCACTAACACAGTGTGGAGAGAGAGGTCTGGGCACAGCACTAACATAGTGTGGAGAGAGAGAGAGGTCTGGGCACAGCGCTAACATAGTGTGGAGAGAGAGAGAGGTCTGGGCACAGCGCTAACATAGTGTGGAGAGAGAGAGAGGTCTGGGCACAGCGCTAACATAGTGTGGAGAGAGAGAGATGTCTGGGCACAGCGCTAACATAGTGTGGAGAGAGAGAGGTCTGGGCACAGCACTAACATAGTGTGGAGAGAGAGGTCTGGGCACAGCACTAACACAGTGTAGAGAGAGAGAGGTCTGGGCACAGCACTAACATAGTGTGGAGAGAGAGAGAGGTCTGGGCACAGCACTAACACAGTGTGGAGAGAGAGAGGTCTGGGCACAGCGCTAACATAGTGTGGAGAGAGAGGTCTGGGCACAGCACTAACACAGTGTGGAGAGAGAGGTCTGGGCACAGCACTAACATAGTGTGGAGAGAGAGAGAGGTCTGGGCACAGCACTAACACAGTGTGGAGAGAGAGAGAGGTCTGGGCACAGCACTAACACAGTGTGGAGAGAGAGGTCTGGGCACAGCACTAACATAGTGTGGAGAGAGAGAGAGGTCTGGGCACAGCGCTAACATAGTGTGGAGAGAGAGGTCTGGGCACAGCACTAACATAGTGTGGAGAGAGAGGTCTGGGCACAGCACTAACATAGTGTGGAGAGAGAGGTCTGGGCACAGCACTAACATAGTGTGGAGAGAGAGAGAGGTCTGGGCACAGCACTAACACAGTGTGGAGAGAGAGAGAGGTCTGGGCACAGCACTAACATAGTGTGGAGAGAGAGGTCTGGGCACAGCACTAACATAGTGTGGAGAGAGAGAGAGGTCTGGGCACAGCACTAACACAGTGTGGAGAGAGAGAGAGGTCTGGGCACAGCACTAACACAGTGTGGAGAGAGAGGTCTGGGCACAGCACTAACATAGTGTGGAGAGAGAGAGGTCTGGACACAGCACTAACATAGTGTGGAGAGAGAGGTCTGGGCACAGCACTAACATAGTGTGGAGAGAGAGAGAGGTCTGGGCACAGCACTAACATAGTGTGGAGAGAGAGGTCTGGGCACAGCACTAACATAGTGTGGAGAGAGAGAGAGGTCTGGGCACAGCACTAACATAGTGTGGAGAGAGAGAGGTCTGGGCACAGCACTAACATAGTGTGGAGAGAGAGGTCTGGGCACAGCACTAACATAGTGTGGAGAGAGAGAGAGGTCTGGGCACAGCACTAACATAGTGTGGAGAGAGAGGTCTGGGCACAGCACTAACATAATGTGGAGAGAGAGAGGTCTGGGCACAGCACTAACATAGTGTGGAGAGAGAGAGGTCTGGGCACAGCACTAACATAGTGTGGAGAGAGAGAGAGGTCTGGGCACAGCACTAACATAGTGTGGAGAGAGAGGGGTCTGGGCACAGCACTAACACAGTGTGGAGAGAGAGGTCTGGGCACAGCACTAACATAGTGGAGAGAGAGAGGTCTGGGCACAGTGCTAACATAGTGTGGAGAGAGAGGTCTGGGCACAGCACTAACACAGTGTGGAGAGAGAGGTCTGGGCACAGCACTAACACAGTGGAGAGAGAGGTCTGGGCACAGCACTAACACAGTGGAGAGAGAGGTCTGGGCACAGCACTAACACAGTGTGGAGAGAGAGGTCTGGGCACAGCACTAACACAGTGTGGAGAGAGAGGTCTGGGCACAGCACTAACACAGTGTGGAGAGAGAGGTCTGGGCACAGCACTAACACAGTGGAGAGAGAGGTCTGGGCACAGCACTAACACAGTGTAGAGAGAGAGAGGTCTGGGCACAGCACTAACATAGTGTGGAGAGAGAGGTCTGGGCACAGCACTAACATAGTGTGGAGAGAGAGAGAGGTCTGGGCACAGCACTAACACAGTGTGGAGAGAGAGGTCTGGGCACAGCACTAACACAGTGGAGAGAGAGGTCTGGGCACAGCACTAACATAGTGTGGAGAGAGAGAGGTCTGGGCACAGCACTAACATAGTGTGGAGAGAGAGAGAGGTCTGGGCACAGCACTAACACAGTGTGGAGAGAGAGAGGTCTGGGCACAGCACTAACATAGTGTAGAGAGAGGTCTGGGCACAGCACTAACACAGTGTGGAGAGAGAGGTCTGGGCACAGCACTAACACAGTGTGGAGAGAGAGGTCTGGGCACAGCACTAACATAGTGTGGAGAGAGAGAGGTCTGGGCACAGCACTAACATAGTGTGGAGAGAGAGAGAGGTCTGGGCACAGCACTAACATAGTGTGGAGAGAGAGAGAGGTCTGGGCACAGCACTAACATAGTGTGGAGAGAGAGGGGTCTGGGCACAGCACTAACACAGTGTGGAGAGAGAGGTCTGGGCACAGCACTAACATAGTGGAGAGAGAGAGGTCTGGGCACAGTGCTAACATAGTGTGGAGAGAGAGGTCTGGGCACAGCACTAACACAGTGTGGAGAGAGAGGTCTGGGCACAGCACTAACACAGTGGAGAGAGAGGTCTGGGCACAGCACTAACACAGTGGAGAGAGAGGTCTGGGCACAGCACTAACACAGTGTGGAGAGAGAGGTCTGGGCACAGCACTAACACAGTGTGGAGAGAGAGGTCTGGGCACAGCACTAACACAGTGTGGAGAGAGAGGTCTGGGCACAGCACTAACACAGTGGAGAGAGAGGTCTGGGCACAGCACTAACACAGTGTAGAGAGAGAGAGGTCTGGGCACAGCACTAACATAGTGTGGAGAGAGAGGTCTGGGCACAGCACTAACATAGTGTGGAGAGAGAGAGAGGTCTGGGCACAGCACTAACACAGTGTGGAGAGAGAGGTCTGGGCACAGCACTAACACAGTGGAGAGAGAGGTCTGGGCACAGCACTAACATAGTGTGGAGAGAGAGAGGTCTGGGCACAGCACTAACATAGTGTGGAGAGAGAGAGAGGTCTGGGCACAGCACTAACACAGTGTGGAGAGAGAGAGGTCTGGGCACAGCACTAACATAGTGTAGAGAGAGGTCTGGGCACAGCACTAACACAGTGTGGAGAGAGAGGTCTGGGCACAGCACTAACACAGTGTGGAGAGAGAGGTCTGGGCACAGCACTAACATAGTGTGGAGAGAGAGGTCTGGGCACAGCACTAACATAGTGTGGAGAGAGAGGTCTGGGCACAACACTAACACAGTGTGGAGAGAGAGAGAGGTCTGGGCACAACACTAACATAGTGTGGAGAGAGAGGTCTGGGCACAGCGCTAACATAGTGTGGAGAGAGAGGTCTGGGCACAGCACTAACATAGTGTAGAGAGAGAGAGGTCTGGGCACAGCACTAACATAGTGTGGAGAGAGAGGTCTGGGCACAGCACTAACATAGTGTGGAGAGAGAGGTCTGGGCACAGCACTAACATAGTGTAGAGAGAGAGGTCTGGGCACAGCACTAACATAGTGTGGAGAGAGAGGTCTGGGCACAGCACTAACACAGTGTGGAGAGAGAGGTCTGGGCACAGCACTAACACAGTGTGGAGAGAGAGGTCTGGGCACAGCACTAACATAGTGTGGAGAGAGAGAGGTCTGGGCACAGCACTAACACAGTGTGGAGAGAGAGAGGTCTGGGCACAGCACTAACATAGTGTGGAGAGAGAGGTCTGGGCACAGCACTAACATAGTGTGGAGAGAGAGAGAGGTCTGGGCACAGCACTAACACAGTGTGGAGAGAGAGAGGTCTGGGCACAGCACTAACATAGTGTGGAGAGAGAGGTCTGGGCACAGCACTAACACAGTGTGGAGAGAGAGAGGTCTGGGCACAGCACTAACACAGTGTGGAGAGAGAGGTCTGGGCACAGCACTAACACAGTGTGGAGAGAGAGGTCTGGGCACAGCGCTAACACAGTGTGGAGAGAGAGGTCTGGGCACAGCGCTAACACAGTGTGGAGAGAGAGGTCTGGGCACAGCACTAACATAGTGTGGAGAGAGAGGTCTGGGCACAGCACTAACACAGTGTGGAGAGAGAGGTCTGGGCACAGCGCTAACATAGTGTGGAGAGAGGTCTGGGCACAGCACTAACATAGTGTAGAGAGAGAGGTCTGGGCACAGCACTAACACAGTGTGGAGAGAGAGGTCTGGCACAGCACTAACATAGTGTGGAGAGAGAGGTCTGGGCACAGCACTAACATAGTGTGGAGAGAGAGAGAGGTCTGGGCACAGCACTAACATAGTGTGGAGAGAGAGAGAGGTCTGGGCACAGCACTAACATAGTGTGGAGAGAGAGGTCTGGGCACAGCACTAACATAGTGTGGAGAGAGAGGTCTGGGCACAGCACTAACACAGTGTGGAGAGAGAGAGAGGTCTGGGCACAGCACTAACACAGTGTGGAGAGAGAGGTCTGGGCACAGCACTAACATAGTGTGGAGAGAGAGGTCTGGGCACAGCACTAACATAGTGTGTAGAGAGAGGTCTGGGCACAGCACTAACACAGTGTGGAGAGAGAGGTCTGGGCACAGCACTAACACAGTGTAGAGAGAGAGAGGTCTGGGCACAGCACTAACATAGTGTGGAGAGAGAGGTCTGGGCACAGCGCTAACACAGTGTGGAGAGAGAGAGAGGTCTGGGCACAGCACTAACATAGTGTGGAGAGAGAGGTCTGGGCACAGCACTAACATAGTGTGGAGAGAGAGAGAGGTCTGGGCACAGCACTAACACAGTGTGGAGAGAGAGGTCTGGGCACAGCACTAACACAGTGGAGAGAGAGGTCTGGGCACAGCACTAACATAGTGTGGAGAGAGAGAGGTCTGGGCACAGCACTAACATAGTGTGGAGAGAGAGAGAGGTCTGGGCACAGCACTAACACAGTGTGGAGAGAGAGAGGTCTGGGCACAGCACTAACATAGTGTAGAGAGAGGTCTGGGCACAGCACTAACACAGTGTGGAGAGAGAGGTCTGGGCACAGCACTAACACAGTGTGGAGAGAGAGGTCTGGGCACAGCACTAACATAGTGTGGAGAGAGAGGTCTGGGCACAGCACTAACATAGTGTGGAGAGAGAGGTCTGGGCACAACACTAACACAGTGTGGAGAGAGAGAGAGGTCTGGGCACAACACTAACATAGTGTGGAGAGAGAGGTCTGGGCACAGCGCTAACATAGTGTGGAGAGAGAGGTCTGGGCACAGCACTAACATAGTGTAGAGAGAGAGAGGTCTGGGCACAGCACTAACATAGTGTGGAGAGAGAGGTCTGGGCACAGCACTAACATAGTGTGGAGAGAGAGGTCTGGGCACAGCACTAACATAGTGTAGAGAGAGAGGTCTGGGCACAGCACTAACATAGTGTGGAGAGAGAGGTCTGGGCACAGCACTAACACAGTGTGGAGAGAGAGGTCTGGGCACAGCACTAACACAGTGTGGAGAGAGAGGTCTGGGCACAGCACTAACATAGTGTGGAGAGAGAGAGGTCTGGGCACAGCACTAACACAGTGTGGAGAGAGAGAGGTCTGGGCACAGCACTAACATAGTGTGGAGAGAGAGGTCTGGGCACAGCACTAACATAGTGTGGAGAGAGAGAGAGGTCTGGGCACAGCACTAACACAGTGTGGAGAGAGAGAGGTCTGGGCACAGCACTAACATAGTGTGGAGAGAGAGGTCTGGGCACAGCACTAACACAGTGTGGAGAGAGAGAGGTCTGGGCACAGCACTAACACAGTGTGGAGAGAGAGGTCTGGGCACAGCACTAACACAGTGTGGAGAGAGAGGTCTGGGCACAGCGCTAACACAGTGTGGAGAGAGAGGTCTGGGCACAGCGCTAACACAGTGTGGAGAGAGAGGTCTGGGCACAGCACTAACATAGTGTGGAGAGAGAGGTCTGGGCACAGCACTAACACAGTGTGGAGAGAGAGGTCTGGGCACAGCGCTAACATAGTGTGGAGAGAGGTCTGGGCACAGCACTAACATAGTGTAGAGAGAGAGGTCTGGGCACAGCACTAACACAGTGTGGAGAGAGAGGTCTGGCACAGCACTAACATAGTGTGGAGAGAGAGGTCTGGGCACAGCACTAACATAGTGTGGAGAGAGAGAGAGGTCTGGGCACAGCACTAACATAGTGTGGAGAGAGAGAGAGGTCTGGGCACAGCACTAACATAGTGTGGAGAGAGAGGTCTGGGCACAGCACTAACATAGTGTGGAGAGAGAGGTCTGGGCACAGCACTAACACAGTGTGGAGAGAGAGAGAGGTCTGGGCACAGCACTAACACAGTGTGGAGAGAGAGGTCTGGGCACAGCACTAACATAGTGTGGAGAGAGAGGTCTGGGCACAGCACTAACATAGTGTGTAGAGAGAGGTCTGGGCACAGCACTAACACAGTGTGGAGAGAGAGGTCTGGGCACAGCACTAACACAGTGTAGAGAGAGAGAGGTCTGGGCACAGCACTAACATAGTGTGGAGAGAGAGGTCTGGGCACAGCGCTAACACAGTGTGGAGAGAGAGAGAGGTCTGGGCACAGTGCTAACACCGTGTAGAGAGAGAGGTCTGGGCACAGCACTAACACAGTGTGGAGAGAGAGGTCTGGGCACAGCACTAACACAGTGTGGAGAGAGAGAGGTCTGGGCACAGCACTAACATAGTGTAGAGAGAGAGGTCTGGGCACAGCACTAACATAGTGTGGAGAGAGAGGTCTGGGCACAGCACTAACATAGTGTGGAGAGAGAGAGAGGTCTGGGCACAGCACTAACATAGTGTGGAGAGAGAGAGGTCTGGGCACAGCGCTAACATAGTGTGGAGAGGGAGAGGTCTGGGCACAGTGCTAACATAGTGTGGAGAGAGAGAGAGGTCTGGGCACAGCACTAACATATTGTGGAGAGAGAGGTCTGGGCACAGCACTAACATAGTGTGGAGAGAGAGAGAGGTCTGGGCACAGCACTAACACAGTGTGGAGAGAGAGGTCTGGGCACAGCGCTAACATAGTGTAGAGAGAGGTCTGGGCACAGCACTAACATAGTGTGGAGAGCGAGAGGTCTGGGCACAGCGCTAACATAGTGTAGAGAGAGGTCTGGGCACAGCGCTAACACAGTGTGGAGAGAGAGGTCTGGGCACAGCGCTAACACAGTGTAGAGAGAGAGCGGTCTGGGCACAGCACTAACATAGTGTGTAGAGAGAGGTCTGGGCACAGCACTAACACAGTGTGGAGAGAGAGAGGTCTGGGCACAGCACTAACATAGTGTGGAGAGAGAGAGGTCTGGGCACAGCACTAACATAGTGTGGAGAGAGAGAGGTCTGGGCACAGCACTAACATAGTGTGGAGAGAGAGGTCTGGGCACAGCACTAACATAGTGTGTAGAGAGAGGTCTGGGCACAGCACTAACACAGTGTAGAGAGAGAGAGGTCTGGGCACAGCACTAACATAGTGTGGAGAGAGAGAGGTCTGGGCACAGCACTAACATAGTGTGGAGAGAGAGGTCTGGGCACAGCACTAACATAGTGTGGAGAGAGAGAGAGGTCTGGGCACAGCACTAACATAGTGTGGAGAGAGAGAGGTCTGGGCACAGCACTAACATAGTGTGGAGAGAGAGAGGTCTGGGCACAGCACTAACATAGTGTGGAGAGAGAGGTCTGGGCACAGCACTAACATAGTGTGGAGAGAGAGAGAGGTCTGGGCACAGCACTAACATAGTGTGGAGAGAGAGAGAGGTCTGGGCACAGCACTAACATAGTGTAGAGAGAGGTCTGGGCACAGCACTAACACAGTGTGGAGAGAGAGGTCTGGGCACAGCACTAACACAGTGTGGAGAGAGAGGTCTGGGCACAGCACTAACATAGTGTGGAGAGAGAGAGGTCTGGGCACAGCACTAACATAGTGTGGAGAGAGAGAGAGGTCTGGGCACAGCACTAACATAGTGTGGAGAGAGAGAGAGGTCTGGGCACAGCACTAACATAGTGTGGAGAGAGAGGGGTCTGGGCACAGCACTAACACAGTGTGGAGAGAGAGGTCTGGGCACAGCACTAACATAGTGGAGAGAGAGAGGTCTGGGCACAGTGCTAACATAGTGTGGAGAGAGAGGTCTGGGCACAGTGCTAACACAGTGTGGAGAGAGAGGTCTGGGCACAGCACTAACACAGTGGAGAGAGAGGTCTGGGCACAGCACTAACACAGTGGAGAGAGAGGTCTGGGCACAGCACTAACACAGTGTGGAGAGAGAGGTCTGGGCACAGCACTAACACAGTGTGGAGAGAGAGGTCTGGGCACAGCACTAACACAGTGTGGAGAGAGAGGTCTGGGCACAGCACTAACACAGTGGAGAGAGAGGTCTGGGCACAGCACTAACACAGTGTAGAGAGAGAGAGGTCTGGGCACAGCACTAACATAGTGTGGAGAGAGAGGTCTGGGCACAGCACTAACATAGTGTGGAGAGAGAGAGAGGTCTGGGCACAGCACTAACACAGTGTGGAGAGAGAGGTCTGGGCACAGCACTAACACAGTGGAGAGAGAGGTCTGGGCACAGCACTAACATAGTGTGGAGAGAGAGAGGTCTGGGCACAGCACTAACATAGTGTGGAGAGAGAGAGAGGTCTGGGCACAGCACTAACACAGTGTGGAGAGAGAGAGGTCTGGGCACAGCACTAACATAGTGTAGAGAGAGGTCTGGGCACAGCACTAACACAGTGTGGAGAGAGAGGTCTGGGCACAGCACTAACACAGTGTGGAGAGAGAGGTCTGGGCACAGCACTAACATAGTGTGGAGTGAGAGGTCTGGGCACAGCACTAACATAGTGTGGAGAGAGAGGTCTGGGCACAACACTAACACAGTGTGGAGAGAGAGAGAGGTCTGGGCACAACACTAACATAGTGTGGAGAGAGAGGTCTGGGCACAGCGCTAACATAGTGTGGAGAGAGAGGTCTGGGCACAGCACTAACATAGTGTAGAGAGAGAGAGGTCTGGGCACAGCACTAACATAGTGTGGAGAGAGAGGTCTGGGCACAGCACTAACATAGTGTGGAGAGAGAGGTCTGGGCACAGCACTAACATAGTGTAGAGAGAGAGGTCTGGGCACAGCACTAACATAGTGTGGAGAGAGAGGTCTGGGCACAGCACTAACACAGTGTGGAGAGAGAGGTCTGGGCACAGCACTAACACAGTGTGGAGAGAGAGGTCTGGGCACAGCACTAACATAGTGTGGAGAGAGAGAGGTCTGGGCACAGCACTAACACAGTGTGGAGAGAGAGAGGTCTGGGCACAGCACTAACATAGTGTGGAGAGAGAGGTCTGGGCACAGCACTAACATAGTGTGGAGAGAGAGAGAGGTCTGGGCACAGCACTAACACAGTGTGGAGAGAGAGAGGTCTGGGCACAGCACTAACATAGTGTGGAGAGAGAGGTCTGGGCACAGCACTAACACAGTGTGGAGAGAGAGAGGTCTGGGCACAGCACTAACACAGTGTGGAGAGAGAGGTCTGGGCACAGCACTAACACAGTGTGGAGAGAGAGGTCTGGGCACAGCGCTAACACAGTGTGGAGAGAGAGGTCTGGGCACAGCGCTAACACAGTGTGGAGAGAGAGGTCTGGGCACAGCACTAACATAGTGTGGAGAGAGAGGTCTGGGCACAGCACTAACACAGTGTGGAGAGAGAGGTCTGGGCACAGCGCTAACATAGTGTGGAGAGAGGTCTGGGCACAGCACTAACATAGTGTAGAGAGAGAGGTCTGGGCACAGCACTAACACAGTGTGGAGAGAGAGGTCTGGCACAGCACTAACATAGTGTGGAGAGAGAGGTCTGGGCACAGCACTAACATAGTGTGGAGAGAGAGAGAGGTCTGGGCACAGCACTAACATAGTGTGGAGAGAGAGAGAGGTCTGGGCACAGCACTAACATAGTGTGGAGAGAGAGGTCTGGGCACAGCACTAACATAGTGTGGAGAGAGAGGTCTGGGCACAGCACTAACACAGTGTGGAGAGAGAGAGAGGTCTGGGCACAGCACTAACACAGTGTGGAGAGAGAGGTCTGGGCACAGCACTAACATAGTGTGGAGAGAGAGGTCTGGGCACAGCACTAACATAGTGTGTAGAGAGAGGTCTGGGCACAGCACTAACACAGTGTGGAGAGAGAGGTCTGGGCACAGCACTAACACAGTGTAGAGAGAGAGAGGTCTGGGCACAGCACTAACATAGTGTGGAGAGAGAGGTCTGGGCACAGCGCTAACACAGTGTGGAGAGAGAGAGAGGTCTGGGCACAGCACTAACATAGTGTGGAGAGAGAGGTCTGGGCACAGCACTAACATAGTGTGGAGAGAGAGAGAGGTCTGGGCACAGCACTAACACAGTGTGGAGAGAGAGGTCTGGGCACAGCACTAACACAGTGGAGAGAGAGGTCTGGGCACAGCACTAACATAGTGTGGAGAGAGAGAGGTCTGGGCACAGCACTAACATAGTGTGGAGAGAGAGAGAGGTCTGGGCACAGCACTAACACAGTGTGGAGAGAGAGAGGTCTGGGCACAGCACTAACATAGTGTAGAGAGAGGTCTGGGCACAGCACTAACACAGTGTGGAGAGAGAGGTCTGGGCACAGCACTAACACAGTGTGGAGAGAGAGGTCTGGGCACAGCACTAACATAGTGTGGAGAGAGAGGTCTGGGCACAGCACTAACATAGTGTGGAGAGAGAGGTCTGGGCACAACACTAACACAGTGTGGAGAGAGAGAGAGGTCTGGGCACAACACTAACATAGTGTGGAGAGAGAGGTCTGGGCACAGCGCTAACATAGTGTGGAGAGAGAGGTCTGGGCACAGCACTAACATAGTGTAGAGAGAGAGAGGTCTGGGCACAGCACTAACATAGTGTGGAGAGAGAGGTCTGGGCACAGCACTAACATAGTGTGGAGAGAGAGGTCTGGGCACAGCACTAACATAGTGTAGAGAGAGAGGTCTGGGCACAGCACTAACATAGTGTGGAGAGAGAGGTCTGGGCACAGCACTAACACAGTGTGGAGAGAGAGGTCTGGGCACAGCACTAACACAGTGTGGAGAGAGAGGTCTGGGCACAGCACTAACATAGTGTGGAGAGAGAGAGGTCTGGGCACAGCACTAACACAGTGTGGAGAGAGAGAGGTCTGGGCACAGCACTAACATAGTGTGGAGAGAGAGGTCTGGGCACAGCACTAACATAGTGTGGAGAGAGAGAGAGGTCTGGGCACAGCACTAACACAGTGTGGAGAGAGAGAGGTCTGGGCACAGCACTAACATAGTGTGGAGAGAGAGGTCTGGGCACAGCACTAACACAGTGTGGAGAGAGAGAGGTCTGGGCACAGCACTAACACAGTGTGGAGAGAGAGGTCTGGGCACAGCACTAACACAGTGTGGAGAGAGAGGTCTGGGCACAGCGCTAACACAGTGTGGAGAGAGAGGTCTGGGCACAGCGCTAACACAGTGTGGAGAGAGAGGTCTGGGCACAGCACTAACATAGTGTGGAGAGAGAGGTCTGGGCACAGCACTAACACAGTGTGGAGAGAGAGGTCTGGGCACAGCGCTAACATAGTGTGGAGAGAGGTCTGGGCACAGCACTAACATAGTGTAGAGAGAGAGGTCTGGGCACAGCACTAACACAGTGTGGAGAGAGAGGTCTGGCACAGCACTAACATAGTGTGGAGAGAGAGGTCTGGGCACAGCACTAACATAGTGTGGAGAGAGAGAGAGGTCTGGGCACAGCACTAACATAGTGTGGAGAGAGAGAGAGGTCTGGGCACAGCACTAACATAGTGTGGAGAGAGAGGTCTGGGCACAGCACTAACATAGTGTGGAGAGAGAGGTCTGGGCACAGCACTAACACAGTGTGGAGAGAGAGAGAGGTCTGGGCACAGCACTAACACAGTGTGGAGAGAGAGGTCTGGGCACAGCACTAACATAGTGTGGAGAGAGAGGTCTGGGCACAGCACTAACATAGTGTGTAGAGAGAGGTCTGGGCACAGCACTAACACAGTGTGGAGAGAGAGGTCTGGGCACAGCACTAACACAGTGTAGAGAGAGAGAGGTCTGGGCACAGCACTAACATAGTGTGGAGAGAGAGGTCTGGGCACAGCGCTAACACAGTGTGGAGAGAGAGAGAGGTCTGGGCACAGTGCTAACACCGTGTAGAGAGAGAGGTCTGGGCACAGCACTAACACAGTGTGGAGAGAGAGGTCTGGGCACAGCACTAACACAGTGTGGAGAGAGAGAGGTCTGGGCACAGCACTAACATAGTGTAGAGAGAGAGGTCTGGGCACAGCACTAACATAGTGTGGAGAGAGAGGTCTGGGCACAGCACTAACATAGTGTGGAGAGAGAGAGAGGTCTGGGCACAGCACTAACATAGTGTGGAGAGAGAGAGGTCTGGGCACAGCGCTAACATAGTGTGGAGAGGGAGAGGTCTGGGCACAGTGCTAACATAGTGTGGAGAGAGAGAGAGGTCTGGGCACAGCACTAACATATTGTGGAGAGAGAGGTCTGGGCACAGCACTAACATAGTGTGGAGAGAGAGAGAGGTCTGGGCACAGCACTAACACAGTGTGGAGAGAGAGGTCTGGGCACAGCGCTAACATAGTGTAGAGAGAGGTCTGGGCACAGCACTAACATAGTGTGGAGAGCGAGAGGTCTGGGCACAGCGCTAACATAGTGTAGAGAGAGGTCTGGGCACAGCGCTAACACAGTGTGGAGAGAGAGGTCTGGGCACAGCGCTAACACAGTGTAGAGAGAGAGCGGTCTGGGCACAGCACTAACATAGTGTGTAGAGAGAGGTCTGGGCACAGCACTAACACAGTGTGGAGAGAGAGAGGTCTGGGCACAGCACTAACATAGTGTGGAGAGAGAGAGGTCTGGGCACAGCACTAACATAGTGTGGAGAGAGAGAGGTCTGGGCACAGCACTAACATAGTGTGGAGAGAGAGGTCTGGGCACAGCACTAACATAGTGTGTAGAGAGAGGTCTGGGCACAGCACTAACACAGTGTAGAGAGAGAGAGGTCTGGGCACAGCACTAACATAGTGTGGAGAGAGAGAGGTCTGGGCACAGCACTAACATAGTGTGGAGAGAGAGGTCTGGGCACAGCACTAACATAGTGTGGAGAGAGAGAGAGGTCTGGGCACAGCACTAACATAGTGTGGAGAGAGAGAGGTCTGGGCACAGCACTAACATAGTGTGGAGAGAGAGAGGTCTGGGCACAGCACTAACATAGTGTGGAGAGAGAGGTCTGGGCACAGCACTAACATAGTGTGGAGAGAGAGAGAGGTCTGGGCACAGCACTAACATAGTGTGGAGAGAGAGAGAGGTCTGGGCACAGCACTAACATAGTGTGGAGAGAGAGAGAGGTCTGGGCACAGCACTAACATAGTGTGGAGAGAGAGAGAGGTCTGGGCACAGCACTAACATAGTGTGGAGAGAGAGGGGTCTGGGCACAGCACTAACACAGTGTGGAGAGAGAGGTCTGGGCACAGCACTAACATAGTGGAGAGAGAGAGGTCTGGGCACAGTGCTAACATAGTGTGGAGAGAGAGGTCTGGGCACAGCACTAACACAGTGTGGAGAGAGATGTCTGGGCACAGCGCTAACACAGTGTGGAGAGAGAGGTCTGGGCACAGCACTAACACAGTGGAGAGAGAGGTCTGGGCACAGCACTAACACAGTGGAGAGAGAGGTCTGGGCACAGCACTAACACAGTGTGGAGAGAGAGGTCTGGGCACAGCACTAACACAGTGGAGAGAGAGGTCTGGGCACAGCACTAACACAGTGTGGAGAGAGAGGTCTGGGCACAGCACTAACATAGTGTGGAGAGAGAGAGAGAGGTCTGGGCACAGCACTAACATAGTGTGGAGAGAGAGAGGTCTGGGCACAGCACTAACACAGTGTGGAGAGAGAGAGGTCTGGGCACAGCACTAACAGTGTGGAGAGAGAGAGGTCTGGGCACAGCACTAACACAGTGTAGAGAGAGGTCTGGGCACAGCACTAACACAGTGTGGAGAGAGAGGTCTGGGCACAGCACTAACATAGTGTAGAGAGAGGTCTGGGCACAGCACTAACACAGTGTGGAGAGAGAGGTCTGGGCACAGCACTAACACAGTGTGGAGAGAGAGGTCTGGGCACAGCACTAACATAGTGTGGAGAGAGAGGTGTGGGCACAGCACTAACACAGTGTGTAGAGAGAGAGGTCTGGGCACAGCACTAACATAGTGTGGAGAGAGAGGTCTGGGCACAGCACTAACATAGTGTGGAGAGAGAGAGGTCTGGGCACAGCACTAACATAGTGTGGAGAGAGAGAGAGGTCTGGGCACAGCACTAACATAGTGTGGAGAGAGAGGTCTGGGCACAGCACTAACACAGTGTGGAGAGAGAGGTCTGGGCACAGCACTAACATAGTGTGGAGAGAGAGAGGTCTGGGCACAGCACTAACACAGTGTGGAGAGAGAGGTCTGGGCACAGCACTAACATAGTGTGGAGAGAGAGAGAGGTCTGGGCACAGCACTAACACAGTGTGGAGAGAGAGAGGTCTGGGCACAGCACTAACATAGTGTGGAGAGAGAGGTCTGGGCACAGCACTAACATAGTGTGGAGAGAGAGAGGTCTGGGCACAGCACTAACAGTGTGGAGAGAGAGGTCTGGGCACAGCACTAACATAGTGTGGAGAGAGAGAGAGGTCTGGGCACAGCACTAACATAGTGTGGAGAGAGAGGTCTGGGCACAGCGCTAACACAGTGTGGAGAGAGAGAGAGGTCTGGGCACAGCACTAACACAGTGTAGAGAGAGAGGTCTGGGCACAGCACTAACATAGTGTGGAGAGAGAGGTCTGGGCACAGCGCTAACACAGTGTGGAGAGAGAGAGAGGTCTGGGCACAGCACTAACACAGTGTGGAGAGAGAGGTCTGGGCACAGCGCTAACACAGTGTGGAGAGAGAGAGAGGTCTGGGCACAGCACTAACACAGTGTAGAGAGAGAGGTCTGGGCACAGCGCTAACACAGTGTGGAGAGAGAGGTCTGGGCACAGCGCTAACACAGTGTGGAGAGAGAGGTCTGGGCACAGCACTAACATAGTGTGGAGAGAGAGGTCTGGGCACAGCGCTAACACAGTGTGGAGAGAGGTCTGGGCACAGCACTAACATAGTGTGGAGAGAGAGGTCTGGGCACAGCACTAACATAGTGTGGAGAGAGAGGTCTGGGCACAGCGCTAACATAGTGTGGAGAGAGAGGTCTGGGCACAGCACTAACATAGTGTAGAGAGAGAGGTCTGGGCACAGCACTAACACAGTGTGGAGAGAGAGGTCTGGCACAGCACTAACATAGTGTGGAGAGAGAGGTCTGGGCACAGCACTAACATAGTGTGGAGAGAGAGAGGTCTGGGCACAGCACTAACACAGTGTGGAGAGAGAGAGGTCTGGGCACAGCACTAACATAGTGTGGAGAGAGAGAGAGGTCTGGGCACAGCACTAACATAGTGTGGAGAGAGAGGTCTGGGCACAGCACTAACATAGTGTGGAGAGAGAGAGAGGTCTGGGCACAGCACTAACATAGTGGAGAGAGAGGTCTGGGCACAGCACTAACACAGTGTGGAGAGAGAGGTCTGGGCACAGCACTAACATAGTGTGGAGAGAGAGGTCTGGGCACAGCACTAACATAGTGTGTAGAGAGAGGTCTGGGCACAGCACTAACACAGTGTGGAGACTGGAGAGAGGTCTGGGCACAGCACTAACATAGTGGAGAGAGAGGTCTGGGCACAGCACTAACACAGTGTGGAGAGAGAGGTCTGGGCACAGCACTAACACAGTGTGGAGAGAGAGAGGTCTGGGCACAGCACTAACATAGTGTAGAGAGAGAGGTCTGGGCACAGCACTAACACAGTGTGGAGAGAGAGAGAGGTCTGGGCACAGCACTAACACAGTGTGGAGAGAGAGGTCTGGGCACAGCACTAACATAGTGTGGAGAGAGAGGTCTGGGCACAGCACTAACACAGTGTAGAGAGAGAGGTCTGGGCACAGCACTAACATAGTGTGGAGAGAGAGAGGTCTGGGCACAGCACTAACACAGTGTGGAGAGAGAGAGAGGTCTGGGCACAGCACTAACACAGTGTGGAGAGAGAGGTCTGGGCACAGCACTAACACAGTGTGGAGAGAGAGAGGTCTGGGCACAGCACTAACATAGTGTGGAGAGAGAGAGGTCTGGGCACAGCACTAACACAGTGTGGAGAGAGAGGTCTGGGCACAGCGCTAACATAGTGTAGACAGAGGTCTGGGCACAGCGCTAACACAGTGTGGAGAGAGAGAGGTCTGGGCACAGCACTAACACAGTGTGGAGAGAGAGAGAGGTCTGGGCACAGCACTAACATAGTGTAGAGAGAGAGAGGTCTGGGCACAGCACTAACATAGTGTGTAGAGAGAGGTCTGGGCACAGCACTAACATAGTGTGGAGAGAGAGGTCTGGGCACAGCACTAACATAGTGTGTAGAGAGAGGTCTGGGCACAGCACTAACACAGTGTAGAGAGAGAGAGGTCTGGGCACAGCACTAACAGTGTGGAGAGAGAGAGGTCTGGGCACAGCACTAACATAGTGTGGAGAGAGGTCTGGGCACAGCACTAACATAGTGTGGAGAGAGAGGTCTGGGCACAGCACTAACACAGTGTGGAGAGAGAGGTCTGGGCACAGCACTAACACAGTGTGGAGAGAGAGAGAGGTCTGGGCACAGCACTAACATAGTGTGGAGAGAGGTCTGGGCACAGCACTAACACAGTGTAGAGAGAGAGGTCTGGGCACAGCACTAACATAGTGTGGAGAGAGAGAGAGGTCTGGGCACAGCACTAACATAGTGTGGAGAGAGAGGTCTGGGCACAGTGCTAACACAGTGTGGAGAGAGAGGTCTGGGCACCAGAGACTAGAGCCATATGAAATCCGTTTTATTTTTTTCAAAATTCCATTAATTTTTTTTCCAAATTCCGTTTTTTCCGTTTTAATATTTCAGAATTCTGTATTTTGCTTTGTACGCTCATTTTACCATCAGAAATAGTGTCTAATAAGTGGGAATGAATAAATGTCCACAATTTAATAAGATATAACAGTCCATTTAATAGGGCCGTCTTAAATACTTTGAAGCTTCGAAGCTTCGTTCCATGGGCATGGGATTCGAATATGAAAATAAAATTTGATTATTAAAAAAAAAAAAAAATGATATATATTTTTGCAAAATCAACTCTGCCTCTCTTTGTTAACTACAACAAGCAATGCTGTTTGTTATTTAAGACGAGGTCGGACTCGGCACCGACAGATCTGTGTTCATTGTGCTGCTTTTATAAAGCCTCAAATGACGGCTTACAATATTTCATGAAAGCAAAGTGTTTTGTTTGTCTAAGATTTTAAAAGGTTTAAACTTTACAGCACTGACAGAGTTGAACAAAGTGCTGTACAAGTCCCACCACATTCCATATGGCTCTACCAGAGACTAACCCCCGGGGGGGGGGCCCGTGTCTCTCAGGTGAGCAGCACCGTGTGGTCCCTGCAGCAGGCCGCCGCGGAGCTGGAGGGGGGCCACCTGGGCGCGGCCCTGCGGCACAGCAAGGAGGCCATCCTGGCCTCGGAGAGGGCCTTCTTCGACCCCTCCCTCCTGCACCTCCTCTACTTCCCCGACGACCAGAAGTTCGCCATCTACATCCCCCTCTTCCTGCCCATGTGCGTCCCCATCCTGCTCTCCCTGCTCAAGATGGCGTCCGAGGTCCGACGGAGGCGCAAGGAGAAACAAGCCAAGAAGGACTGAGGAGGGAAACGCTGGCTCCGCGCGGCACACGGTGCGGTACGACCGGCGCTGTTAACGTCACGGCTCTGTTGGCCTGAACTCGACGCAGAACGAGTGGTTATTATTTATATAAGTGACCTTTTTGAGTTGCGGCATTTAAATTGCAGCCGTTTCAAGGGGCGTTGCCGATTTTTTTTTAAGTCTGATTTTGAGATTTAACGCCATCGGTGGTCGAGAGGCGTGTGGGAACTTTTTAGCTTCTGGTGAGGACGTCTGTACTATGACACTATGAACGTTATGAACAATTGTGGGAAGAATTGTTTGCTCCTCGAATCGGGACAAAAGGATATAGAATATTGGACACGGGACAATGAGTTCAAACATCATGTATGGTATTTATTGAATAATCAGAAAGCATAATTACATGAATTATCGGGTGGTCCATGGATCACGACAAGCTTGTTGACAGCAATGCAGTATAGCAGAGTGGCCAAGGAGCTCTCCCTTCCTCTATTCTAGATGGTCTGATATACTGTCCGACCTAGGGTGTCTTCGCTGGCTGACCAATCAAGTGTGAGACACCTGTGTCCTTTCCCATATGATCCAGCTCCGACCAGGTCCTCGAGGATGCATAGTTATGTAACAGGAAAATGCACAGGCGCCCACCCCGGACCGGCCAGCCACCCTCCTGGAGATAAGGGGGCCCCTCTAACCTTGGCCTAAAAGCCTCTCAATGTAAAAAGGAAACCATAGTGTTCTCAAATGTTTATGATACTGATTGTTCTGTAATCCTATTTATCAATGACTTTTAACTTAATCAATGTTCCTAATTAACTAATATATTTATATATGATATAAGCCTAAAGTCTGACGTTAATTTCCGACACAATGTTAATGGTTTGGGGGCTAAGAGGGCTGCTATTCAGTCCACTTTTTGAGGAATTTGCATGACATTTTTGTTTGCACACATTAAACTGAGGTTCTGGAGTGACTGCCGAGGTTCAGAGAAGTGACGTTAGTTAGTTGGAAGGTACTGTAGCACTCCTAGTCACCAAACCTACTTGACTTATTACGTGAAAAGGCCTTACTTCATATGCCGAGTAATACCAGCAGCTGTCGTACGGGCACCAGATTGAAAGCAACCAAGGATTTTTTTGTATCTACAATTTCCATTCCATTGCTGTTCTTGGAGAACGAAGCCTTCGTTAATACAGCTAACTAAGCTGAATGAACGATGGCAGAAATGTTCATTTGAGTTGTGAAGTAAAAAATAAGGTAATTCCCCTTGTCTGGTCCCGTAGCCTTACATGACATCATCGACTTGGCCACAAGCAAACGCATACAGTATTTGGGCAGAAATGTATATCTTTTTCTGCTGTGGAAGGAAGCGCTAAAACAAACGTGTGTTTTTTTTTTTTTTTTTTTACCTGCATTTACCTGTAGGTCCTCTGAGCTCTTTTTCAGCAAGACCCTGTTTCAACACTGACACAGTTACACTCTCATTCATACCTGGGAGATGTTGAGGGGGGGGGGGGGGTAAGTGCCTTGCTCAAGAGCACCAACAGTGGGGGAGTTGAAGGTGGAGGGAGCGTTTATACTTACCCCACCTGGACTTTCCTACCAGTCAGTCCGGGGATCAAACCTGTGGGTCTCAAACCCGCTGCTCTAACCTTTTAGGACCGTGGTTCTCAATGTGGGGCCCAGGGTCCCCCAGAGGTCCGCGAAAAAATTGGGGAACAGTATGATTTCACTAATATTGAATTCACTCGAAGTTTAGTCCAATGAGAGAATAATATAACAATGACTATTGTGATCATAGGTTTCACTCTCTCTCCACTGTCATCTCCACACACCCACAGTACGGACGGTTATGGAATCTTTAACATAATAATTTCTAACAACAAAGATCTTCTCAGGCGGGGGTCCCAGAGGCGACGTGTCCGCAGTCTATTGCGTATCGGTTTGTGGGTCGTTGACATGAAGAAGGTTGAGAGCCGCTGCTTCAGGACACTGGGTTAGTGAGTTATTAAAAGCGTCTCTATAATTATAGACTAGAACAGACGGGTTAACCTCGCTGTGAAGCCAAACATTTGGGAGGATTTTCACTTGTATGTATGGATCACACTGAACAACGAAGAGATGTCTTTAACGAGGCAATCCTTATCTTTATACGTGTTCATTCTATCCGTAGTTAGTTTGAATTAGTCAAAAGTTAAACGCGTGTTCTCTTGGAGGTTCTTCATGGCGGTGGTTATTTCCCCCATCGCCAGCTGACTAATCATACTTCACAAGTAAAGTCACGTGATCCAGTCGACAGTTTATTGGACCCTAACAAGTGTGTGTGAACAAACGGAAACTCCCACTGTGATGAGAAATGTTACATAATGCCGCTGTCCAATTTCAGTTTGCTTAGTATTATGATGTCGTCTTTGGCTATTTTGAACACCCTTGAGAGCAAAAGGTGATGATGATGATATTGATGCAGATCGAAATAGATTGTGAAAAATACAGGAGAATATGAACAAAAATGTAGTCTGCTTTATTTAATGTGTTATTGGATATTCGACTTGTCTGTGGTCTGATTTTGTCTTGCTTCAAACAAACCACTCCAGGGTTGACTTGTAAACAGACCTCATACATGGAGTGTGTCCCCCCCCCCCCCCCCAACTCAAACCAGCCAAATCAAAAAGGGGTAAATGTTCCAGGGTTTAACGGTACGTTTGGCTGGTTGTAACGGAAATTCATCTCGTCGCCAAGTTATTGTTAATGTTCGGGCCCTTAGGTCGGAAAAGTGTGAACCAATTAGATCCGAGGAGGCAGATTCAGCTACATTATTTAATCTTTCAATCCTTGATGGTGGTTTTGATCAACTTTTATGAATGCCGGTATCATATATCTGCTCATGTTTTCATGACACTCCATGTATGAGATAAAGCATTGTTAATATAGGGTCAAATGTCATATAATGCAGGTGTGAAATGCCCAAATCCTCTTTCAGACGTTTTGTCTACAAAATATTACTTTTTTTTTTTCAACACTGAAGCCTGTGGTACATAATTTGTATGGTCATTTTTGGTTCAATATCAATAGTTTGGTGTCACTTTAAAACGGGTTCTGTTCCGAGGTTTACTTGCACTGATCTTATTTTTGGGTAACCTGGAGGCCAGTTATGGACCTTGTGGGTCGTCGTGGGTAAATCTTCACGTCGGTAAACGGAAAGATGGCAGACGTTCCTCTGATGGTTCTCCAGCACTTACTGTCTCTTATGTCCCAATTCATGTTTGTGCTCCTTTTCTCGGCTTGTCTTGTACTCTTTATGCATCTAGTTTATTAATTTCTACTTTTAAGGGGAATGTAAAATTTGATTGTATGATATTAATAAAGTGAAAAATAAATACGTGAATTGGTAAGAAGGAAGTCGGCTATACCATTTTGTGTCTTCGGTCCATTTAAAATGCATGTGGGACACGAGGCTAATATTTTGGAGGTTAAGTCACAGCCTGTAAGTCGGCCAATAGGAGGTGGGGGGGGGTACGGCACATGCTCAGATTGCGCTGGTGGAGTGTTTGGGGACCTGACGGAATTGAAATGTGGACAAATTGTAATTGCCCATGCATTATACCCCAGGGTTACGGTTAGCATTAGGGTTAGGGAGGATAGGATTACCCTAACCCCGAATGGCATGAAATAAACCACTGGGGTCGTTTTGTCCTCTAAAATTGGTAACTTTCTTTTAGAGGTTTTTCAAAATATTATCTTCTCAAATTCTGTAAATAACGGACCCAATTTCATGACATAATCATCAACACAGCCACCGTTGTACACACACACACAAAAAGGCTAAATACAGGAAATAGTTGCTAAGGAGGCGGGGACGTTTCATGAGTCGTACTGTCTATCTGTATGTCATGTATGTCATATATGTTACGATGAATTGAAAATGG
This sequence comes from Notolepis coatsorum, assembly GCF_963971535.1. Lineage (NCBI taxonomy): Eukaryota > Metazoa > Chordata > Actinopteri > Aulopiformes > Paralepididae > Notolepis > Notolepis coatsorum. The sequence goes on along the minus strand of NW_028174873.1, from coordinate 69,985 downwards.
GGGACCCTGATGTAAACAAGACGAAAGTCTTTCTCTGGTCTGCATCCCCTTAACAATTGCATGTATTGAGCTGTACTGTACTGTACCCATTCTGCAATCTGTTAAATAAAGTTTTCAATCAATCAATCATTCAGCTCCTTTCTGTCATTCATTTCTATGCTACAGACGCGACAGGCGCGTTCCTTTTCCCAGCGTTTTAGCGTTCCTCGCGTTTTAGCGCTCTCGGCGGCCAGCGTTTTTGGGCGGTGTGCTCCCAGCGCCTAAAGTTGAAACTAGTTCAACTTTTGGAGAGGAGCGGCGCTCATCAAGGTAACTTTTTTCGACCGACCAATCAACATCGAGCAAGTGGCGGCAGTCGCGAGACTCAGGAAAACGCTCTGAGCTTTATGCATATTTTTGCTTTTCAAAGCGGTCCGCCTTGAAAAAAACGTCCCCGGTGGACACAAAAACTATTTCCTGTATTTAGCCTTTTTGTGTGTGTGTGTGTGTGTGTGTGTGTGTACAACGGTGGCTGTGTTGATGATTATGTCATGAAATTGTGTCCGTTTGCTTATTTTCCATATATTCACAGAATTTGAAAAGATTAGATTTTGAAACCTTCTAACACAAAAATGAACAATAATAGCTTTCAAACCGTCCATAGTGGTTTATTTCTTGCCATTAGGGGGTTAGGGTTACCCAGACAGAAAGATTAGGAGAAGGTAAAATCTCAGCCCTAACCCTAACACAAACGGGAATATAAGGGGTTACATGTTGAGTCAGGTTCATACTGGTATTCATAAAAAAAGAATTGGAATGAAATATTACAAATTAAGTTTTTTATGACCTTGAACGCAATGCAATCTTTTCATGCACTACCATGCCAACTCTGTCAGTTACCTAACAAGGCACAAGGGACATTAACGTGTGTTGTCGGGCCTTACAAATACATTTGATTTGATTTGATTTTAAACTGTTCCTGAGTTTGCTTGACTTAGAGCGTAGGTTCCTGGGCCCTCATTCATCAACGTGTTCTACGCACAGATTTGTGCTTACCCTGTGCGTACGATCATTTCTAAGCAAAGAGTGGGATTCATCATTAGGCTTGTTCGAGATGGGATAGGCGGACGCAGATCTGCGCAGGTTTTACTACGGCCTCGCCAAGCGCGTTGCATGACGGTTAGAATGTTGTCCGATTTGCTCTGAAAATCTGACGAGGCGAGGCGCGGAACTCCCGCGGGAGCGAGCCACAAGCAGCCTTCAGAGCGAGGCTCCACAGTACCTCTCAGCCGGCTGCTCCCGGCTGGGAAGCGACTTGCTACGGTCGCGCAAAGCGCCTATTGGCTCAGAAAAGTTGTCAGTCACCAGCCATGTGACAGCCAGGGAGTTATGAGACGTTTGATTGATTGAAAACTTTATTATGTTATGCGTTATCATCATATCATCATGATAAACTTCAAGCTGTCAGACACACACACACATACACACATGCATCGTCTGATTTTTTTTTTTAACGTGTATTCTTTCGCCGGTTCAGGTTTCAGGTTTTTATTTAGACTCCACAACATAAACAGATCATTAATCCAGCTTACATTGCTGTCAAGGATAGTAACGTAAAAGCCTCTTGACTTATTTCCATCGTTGTCCTTGGGTGTCAAGGATGCTAGAAACACACAACTCATTACAGAATTAATCACAATTATTATCTTTGCATAATAATAATGGCACAACCCTAAATTAATACAAAACAAAGCACATTTGTTGATACAATGTTCATTTATGTCGAAAGTCAGTGAGCTTCAGGAAGCACCCTCGGGGGAGGGAATTTGGGGGATGGGAGGGAGGGCGGAGAGTGGGGGGTGGGAGTTAAGGAGAGGGTAGTGGCTTAGGGTTTTGGGCGTGTGAGGCAGTCGAGGGATCCACCCCTCCTTCCGTGCACGTCGCCAGTCGTGCTCGTGGGGGGGAGGTTTGCTTGAGGATGGGGAGGGGGGGGGGGGGGGGGGGGGAGGCCATCCATCTTATCTTCAGACAGTCAGATACTGTCCCGTCCTTGGTTGCGATGGGTACGGACGTCATAAACCAGGTCTTATCTTGACTTCTTCTCCTCGGCCTCTTTCATTGACCTCGAAACATTCCTTCTTTTCTTCCACAGACTTGAGTTACGTGGGGGGGGGGGGGGGGGGGGGGGGGTTGAAACAGGTTACAATGATTCCTGTAATGCTTTAATTTAATCCAGATCTTGCATCTTCTTTGTCGCGGTCCTAATGTCCTGCGCGACCCCCAACATTACTTGACCCCTACATTGTTCATCGGCTGTATGTTGAGCGAGCCGCTTTGTCAATTCAATGTGGGCATTTTCCAATCTTGCTACTACTTGAAGGCAGCAAATCCAAATCCAAATTGCGATCGCTCCCCAACCGATCAGGAAGATGACGAGGAGATACAGATCCTCAACATCTTCAATCTCAATAGAATATAGGCATATTGATCGCCAATTATTCCAACTGTCAATTGCAAACCCGGCCTGGAATGTCCCTATCGGACATAATGGTTCGGTCGCACTTTGTTTTCTTGAAGAGAAGATTCGATCCACTGCTGCAAAACTCCAGCTTACTAGTTGATCCATTGATTGACTGAGTGGGAAGTCAGGAATATTGAAGAAAGGGTAGAATGTCCACACCGTCAAGGAGGCAGTTGTAATTAGGGATCCACACCGTTATTAATTGCAGCTTAGAGTCCACACCGTCGAGAGAAGCAGAAAGACAGCGCTGGTGTACGGAGATAAAGGCGGCTGCAGGGAGGAGGGTAGAGGAGGCCTTGGAGGGCAGGGAGGAGAGATAAAAAATGCGACTGCTCTCTGGGAGGTTAGAATGGAGAGGTTAGGCATGGTTAAGGTTAAGGTTAAGGTTAGGCATGGTTAAGGTTAAGGTTAAGGTTAGGCATTGTTTCGGAGTTGGTTAAGGTTAGAACGGTTAAGTTTAGGCGCTGTTAAGGAGCTGGTTAAGGTTAGAGTTTGTCTTAGAGACAGCCGTAGAATATGTTCTATTTCCACACGTAAGCACAGAATGTAGAATCAGTGTACGCACAGGAAAATCGGGATTCATCAACCGTGCGTACGCAGGTTCTACGCACACCTGTCATGATGAATCTCACCTTGGCCCTGCGCCGAGGCTCGTGCACACTTTCACGTATTTGCATACCAGAACCGCCCCGATTAACCATATACGGTAATGGACCACCCCCATGAAATGTGGAAGAATGGACTAAGCCGAGGGTGTTGTACACTGTCGGATATTATATCTATTAACTTCCTAAAAGACCATTGCTGCCTGGACACCGCAAACACTAATAAAGACCATTAACCACTGTTTTGCCATTGCCCATTAGTGTCATTAATGCATGCTGGAATAAGAATGCCTTTCTTAATCTATTTTTAATATGAATAATTATTATAATACAATAAAAGACAGCTCCGTCTTTTAATACACATATATTGTACAGTAACGTCAAATAAATACTACAGTCCCCGCTGAAATAAAGGTTCTGCACGCACATACCAGCAGTGATCTACAGCATAAAAGATAGCCACTTTATAATACTATTCTGAGTAGATAATTCATCTGTATCGCAACAGAGTCACGGATCTGGTCGGGGCAGGTATCATTATGTCGGGAAAATCCTTATGAAATAAACAAACGTGAATTAAAGAATTTAAAAACAAAGTTTAGGATATTAAATTGTTTTATAAGCTTTCTGAGTAGATAATTCATCTGTATCGCAACAGAGTCACGGATCTGGTCGGGGCAGGTATCATTATGTCGGGAAAATCTTTATGAAATAAACAAGTGAATTAAGGAATTTAAAACGAAGTTTAGCATATTAAATCGTTTTATAAGCTTATAGCTTTTTTCGTGCTGATTTGAGAGGGTCCAGCTGCAGAGCCGGAGAGCAACTCTCAGGGCCAAGATAGCACTTATACTATTTTGAGAGAGACAGCAGAGAGACAGACAGCAGAGAGACAGACAGACAGACAGACACTGTTCCACAGTGTGTGTGTGTGTGTGTGTGTGTGTGTGTGTGTGTGTGTGTGTGTGTGTGTGTGTGTGTGTGTGTGCGTGTGTGTGACTACTAGTCTAATAGTAGAGACTCAGCCCCCCCCCCTCTGGACCACCTCCTAGTAGAGACTTCTCTAGGAAGAAGATGAAGATGAGGATTAAGGCGAGACACTGCAGGTGAATAGGCAAATATACTTTTTTTGTTGATTTTGAGATTCTGTTATATTTGGGTCCTACTAATCACCCCAAAGTACCAGAAAATACCAGAAAATACCAGAAACTACCCCAAAATACCCCAAAGTATACCCTAAAATACCAGAAACTACCCCAAAATACCCCAAAGTATACCCCAAAATACCAGAAACTACCCCAAAATACCCCAAAATACCAGAAAATACCAGTAAATACCCCAAAATACCCCAAAGTATACCCCAAAATACCAGAAACTACCCCAAAATACCCCAAAATACCAGAAAATACCAGAAACTACCCCAAAATACCCCAAAGTATACCCCAAAATACCAGAAACTACCCCAAAATACCAGAAAATACCAGAAAATACCAGAAACTACCCCAAAATACCCCAAAGTATACCCCAAAATACCAGAAACTACCCCAAAATACCCCAAAATACCCCAAAGTATACCCCAAAATACCAGAAACTACCCCAAAATACCCCAAAATACCAGAAACTACCCCAAAATACCCCAAAGTATACCCCAAAATACCAGAAACTACCCCAAAATACCAGAAAATACCAGGAAATACCAGAAACTACCCCAAAATACCCCAAAGTATACCCCAAAATACCAGAAACTACCCCAAAATACCAGAAACTACCCCAAACTACCCCAAAGTATACCCCAAAATACCAGAAACTACCCCAAAATACCAGAAAATACCAGAAACTACCCCAAAATACCCCAAAGTATACCCCAAAATACCAGAAACTACCCCAAAAGCTGTTGAGAGAGTCAACAGCTTTAAGTACCTCGGAGCCTACATATCCGAGGACTTGACATGGACCACACACATTGACAGTGTTGTGAAGAAGGCACGACAACGCCTCTACTTCCTCAGGCGCCTAAGGAAGTTCCAAGTCAGCCAGAAGATCCTTAAGAACTTCTACTCATGTACAATAGAGAGCATCTTGACCGGCAACATCACCTCCTGGTTTGGGAATAGCACTGCACAAGACCGAAGCAGACTACAAAGAGTGACACGTTCAGCCGAACGCACAATTGGAGGGGGGCTCCCCACCCTCCAGAACATTTACAACAAGCGTTGCACGGGCAAGGCTAAGAGAATCATTAAAGACTCCAGTCACCCGAACAACTGCCTCTTTGAACTGCTGCGGTCAGGCAAGCGATACCGGAGTCTCAAGGCGAGCACAGAAAGACTCAGAAGAAGCTTCTATCCCCAGGCCATCAGGCTGCTAAACGAACAATGAATGAACACTACACAACAACAACCACCAAACGCACATAGCACACACATCCACACGCACACACTCACTTTAAACAAACACACTGTAGCACCCACTCCACACACTTTATAGCACACACCCACTTTAAACAAACACACTGTAGCACCCACTCCCCACACTTTATATTTATGGATGAAGGATTGCACTACAACCCGTACACCTTACTGTAAATTGTACCTAAAATTGTACCTCATCCCATTTCTGCTTTGCACTAGATAGTACTGTACATTAGTACACTGCATAGTATTGTGTATTGTATATTATATGGTAACTCAGAACATTGTACATATGTCTATACCGAACACTGTGACCTCATTTTTCTTCTTCTAAATTCATGCTATATTATGTTATTATGTTATTTGATACTATCTTGTCTAGCACAGTCTCTGGAGCATAACAGTAAGAAGCATTTTGTATGAAAGTATTCTGTACTTCTGTATGACAACTATTAAAGAACTTGAACTTGAACTTGAACAAAATACCCCAAAATACCAGAAAATACCAGAAAATACCAGAAACTACCCCAAAATACCCCAAAGTATACCCAAAAATACCAGAAACTACCCCAAAATACCCTAAAATACCCCAAAGTATACCCCAAAGTACCAGAAAATACCAGAAAATACCCCAAAATACCCCAAAGTACCCCAAAGTATACCCCAAAGTACCAGAAAATACCCCAAAATACCGCAAAGTATACCCCAAAGTACCAGAAAATACCAGAAAATACCCCCAAAGTACCCCAAATAGTGTGTAATAGTGTAATAGTGTAATAGTAGTAATAGTGTGTAATAGTGTAATAGTGTGTAATAGTGTAATAGTGTAATAGTGTGATAGTGTGTAATAGTGTAATAGTGTGTAATAGTGTAATAGTGTGTAATAGTGTAATAGTGTGTAATAGTGTAATTTTGTGTAATAGTGTGTAATAGTGTAATAGTGTGTAATAGTGTGTAATAGTGTGTAAAAGTGTAATAGTGTGCTAGTGTAATAGTGTAATAGTGTGTAATAGTGTGTAATAGTGTGTAATAGTGTAATCGTGTGTAATAGTGTAATAGTGTAATAGTGTAATAGTGTGTAATAGTGTGTAATAGTGTAATAGTGTAATTTTGTGTAATAGTGTGTAATAGTGTAATAGTGTGTAATAGTGTAATAGTATGTAATAGTGTAATAGTGTAATAGTGTGTAATAGTGTAATAGTGTGTAATAGTGTAATAGTGTGTAATAGTGTAATAGTGTGCTAGTGTAATAGTGTAATAGTGTGTAATAGTGTAATAGTGTGATAGTAGTAATAGTGTGTAATAGTGTAATAGTGTGTAATAGTGTAATAGTGTGTAATAGTGTGTAATAGTGTAATAGTGTGTAATAGTGTGTAATAGTGTAATAGTGTAAAAGTGTGTAGTGTAATAGTGTGTAATAGTGTAATAGTGTGTAATAGTGTAATAGTGTGTAATAGTGTGTAAAGTGTAATAGTGTGCTAGTGTAATAGTGTAATAGTGTGTAATAGTGTGTAATAGTGTGTAATAGTGTAATAGTGTGTAATAGTGTAATAGTGTGCAATAGTGTAATAGTGTGTAATAGTGTAATAGTGTGTAATAGTGTAATAGTGTAATAGTGTGATAGTAGTAATAGTGTGTAATAGTGTAATAGTGTAATAGTAGTAATAGTGTGTAATAGTGTAATAGTGTGTAATAGTGTATAATAGTGTAATAGTGTAATTTTGTGTAATAGTGTGTAATAGTGTAATAGTGTAATAGTGTGTAATAGTGTGTAATAGTGTAATAGTGTGTAATAGTGTGTAATAGTGTAATAGTGTAATAGTGTGTAATAGTGTAATAGTGTGTAATAGTGTGTAATAGTGTAATAGTGTGCTAGTGTAATAGTGTAATAGTGTGTAATAGTGTAATAGTGTGATAGTGTAATAGTGTGTAATAGTGTAATAGTGTGTAATAGTGTAATAGTGTAATA
>NW_028174873.1:0-57500 GCF_963971535.1 Notolepis coatsorum | reverse complement strand
TATTTTGGGGTATACTTTGGGGTATTTTGGGGTAGTTTCTGGTATTTTCTGGTATTTTCTGGTATTTTGGGGTATTTTGGGGTAGTTTCTGGTATTTTGGGGTATACTTTGGGGTATTTTGGGGTAGTTTCTGGTATTTTCTGGTATTTTCTGGTATTTTGGGGTAGTTTCTGGTATTTTGGGGTATACTTTGTGGTATTTTGGGGTAGTTTCTGGTAGTTTCTGGTATTTTCTGGTATTTTGGGGTATTTTGGGGTAGTTTCTGGTATTTTGGGGTATATTTTGGGGTATTTTGGGGTAGTTTCTGGTATTTTGGGGTATACTTTGGGGTATTTTGGGGTAGTTTCTGGTATTTTGGGGTAGTTTCTGGTATTTTGGGGTATTTTGGGGTAGTTTCTGGTATTTTGGGATATACTTTGGGGTATTTTGGGGTAGTTTCTGGTATTTTCTGGTATTTTCTGGTAATATGTGGGTAGTTTCTGGTATTTTGGGGTATACTTTGGGGTATTTTGGGGTAGTTTCTGGTATTTTCTGGTATTTTCTGGTATTTTGGGGTAGTTTCTGGTATTTTGGGGTATACTTTGGGGTATTTTGGGGTAGTTTCTGGTATTTTCTGGTATTTTGGGGTAGTTTCTGGTATTTTGGGGTATACTTTGGGGTATTTTGGGGTAGTTTCTGGTATTTTGGGGTATACTTTGGGGTATTTTGGGGTAGTTTCTGGTATTTTCTGGTATTTTCTGGTACTTTGGGGTGATTAGTAGGACCCTTATATTTTGCTTCCTAAACATGTCTTCTATGAAACTAGTGACAATAAAACGTCAATAACACACATTTAGTTGTTCATTTTACTTAATTTTGCCTTATTGCATCCATAAATGTCCACATATTTAATGGGGAAGTGCCTCATTTGCATATATAAACATACATTTCAGAAAACTTGTCTCTACTAGGAGGTGGTCCAGAGGGGGGGGGGGGGGGGGTCTCTACTGGGAGGTGGTCCAGAGGGGGGGGTCTCTACTAGGAGACTAGTGGTCACACACACACTGTGGAACAGTGTCTATCTGTCTGTCTGTCTGTCTCTCTGCTGTCTGTCTCTCCGGCTCTGCAGCTGGACCTTGATCAAATAAGCACGGAAAAGCTTTTAAGCTCGTAGCTCCAATTTGGGTCCCAAATTGCGGTACAAATGAAGGAGGTGTCTCGGGTAGTGGACTCTAGTTAATATTATGTTCTCTCTGCAATTAGACTGCCCCTCATTCATCCCTATCTGATGCTATCTCTGAAAACAGTTCCTGCGAGCGCAGTCAGTGCACCCCATAACGCTATATATATAAACCTGCATTCATTCGGAGAGAAAGACCTATTCCACATGCTATTTAGGGTTTGACAATAATTACACTAATATCGCTATTTCACAATGAACTATAATGAATTACGGGGGGTCATACAGAACATGGCCAGTGTCTTTATTTCCGCGTTGGAACGAATGCATGTACTGAGGAGCGCTTGTGCGTAGTAACGATATTCTACCACTGGGCGTCAGCTAAGTGTGCTCTGACCTGTGCGTACACGTAAGCACGGAGTCAAGTTCAAGTTGAAATTGATGAATCCCACTCTTTGCTTAGAAATGATCGTACGCACAGGGTAAGCACAAATCTGTGCGTAAGTCAGACACGTTGATGAATGAGGGCCCTGGCTCCCAAGAGAAGACAGACTGTGCACCCACTGCACACAAGAAGAGGTGGGCAGTTCAAAGAGGGGGGCTTCCCACTCTCCAGAACATTTACAACAAGCAATGCATGGGTAAGGCTAAGAGAATTATCAAAGACTCCAGGGCCCTCATGCATCAACGTGGACGTAGAACTTGACCTACTTCCACACGTAAGCACGGAATGTAGAACTAGCGTACGCACAGGGAAGTCGGCATTCATCACACGGTGCGTACGCAGGCTCTATGCCCTGCCGTGTTGATGAATACCACTTTGTTCTACCGTCAATGCTCGTGCATGATTATCCATATATGGTCATGAAAATGAGGAAACACCCCCCATGGGATGTGAAATAATGGACCGACCGACCCGAGCGGGACTCCGAGAAACTCCACGGACAATTCACTGCTGTCGAACCAAGAAGACACTATCGCGTATTATGATTTATGGGATAAATAAAAGGCGGACTTGTAAACGGTGATGTCAGATATCAACGGCTCCCTAAGACCATTGCTGCAATTCTGCCTGGACAGCTCAAAATACTAATAAAGACCGTTCGTTGACCACTGTTTGGCGTTGGTTGTGTGTCATTATAACCGTGCTGTATGAATGCCTTTATTAGTTGTGTTCGATTGGCTATATGATTTTTAGAGGCATCTATTTTGTTGTCGGCTAATAAAGACCGCGCTGGAATATGACTGCCTTTTCCCGTGTTGTTTGATTAATACCCACGGATTAAAGTTCTCCTCAATTCTATTCCAAATCGCGATGGATCTCCCGTCAATTTTCTACCTGCTGCATATGATTTCTAGAGGCATACTACAATCTATTTTGATGTCAGTATTGGGTAGCCTATATAAACAATATAATACGAGAGCATGTACAAGAACAATGAATCTCACTGCATGTTGTATCCTGCCTTTCAATACATGAACTTGAATTCCATCATGTTTGTGTGCGGGACTCAAGGCTGCTGTCACAATGGGTGGTACCGCCGTACAGTAATAATAATAACAGTCCACACAATATCACGATCCATGCCATAGCCTATGTTCTATTAGGACATGATCTGTGACGACAAATGTTCTAGAATGTTTGATTAAGATATCATACTCTGACAATGCCTATGAGCAACAAAAACGCGAACTTGAATCCCATCATATACATAGTCTGTCCACTATAGTGTCATTGCAATGCGTTTTCTATTCCTTCTTATACAGTAAAAAGGGGGAAGAACACTATATTCATATGACTTGTATTCTGCTTACAGCTTTGAAGTTCCACTTGTTTCGTTTAACGTAAAGCCTTTTAAATATAATCAAAACGTTCCCGTGTTTCTGCGGTCTGCGCAGAATAATAACGAGTTGAGCTTTATGATTTATGATGAATTGAAAATGGGGGACCCTGATGTAAACAAGACGGAAGTTGGTCTGCATCCCCAATTAACAATTGTATGTACTGAGCTGTACTGTACTGTACCCATTCTGCAATCTGTTAATAAACTTTTCAATCAATCAATCAATCAATCAAGCTACGCGGAGCGCAGTCAGTCAGTAGCCTACACCCCGTATATTCCGATAACGCTATATAAACAGGCATGCGTTGTTCATGGGACTGGGTAGCACGGTGTGTAACCTCACTCGCTATTTGCATATCAATAGCTCCGGTCGTCAGGTGTGTTAAATACGTTCTCAGACACATTCACACCTACCTTGTTGTGAAGACGTGTTACATTCCATTCGTAGACGCAATTAGGCACTGTCTTTAGTCTGTGCCCAAGCGAGGGGACATTAAATGCGCATTCGCGGGAGCTCGCGCACGCGCCGGGAGCGCGCGTGCACGTGGTGCGTGTCACTCCAGATGATTTCAATAACGCACCACTGTATATAAACCATGCTGCATTCATTCTGAGAGAAAGATCTATTATTCCAAATGCTATTTATAGGGTTTTGACCATAATTACACTACTGTTGCTATTTTACAATGAACTATAATGAACTACGGTTCGTACAGAACGTGCCAGTGTTATTATGCACAGAAGCTCATTTCCTTGTTGTAATAATATATTCTACCACTGGGCGCTAGGTACGCCAGGTCTGACCTGTGCGTAGATGTACGCACGAAGTCAAGTTCAAGTTCAAATTGATGAATCCCACTCGTTGCTTAGAAATGATTGTACGCACAGGGTAAGCACAGATCTGTGCGTAGAACACGTTGATGCATGAGGGCCCAGGGCCCTCATTCATCAACGTGTCTTACGCACAGATTTGTGCTTACCCTGTGCGTACGATCATTTCTAAGCAAAGAGTGGGATTCATCAATTTCAACTTGAACTTGACTTTGTGCTTATGTGTACGCACAGCTCGGACCACACTTAGCTGACGCCCAGTGGTAGAATATATTATTACAACAAGGAAATGAGCTTCTGTGCATAATAACACTGGCATGTTCTGTATGAACCGTAGTTCATTATAGTTCATTGTAAAATAGCAACAGTAGTGTAATTATGGTCAAAACCCTATAAATAGCATTTGGAATAATAGATCTTTCTCTCAGAATGAATGCAGCATGGTTTATATAGCGTTATCGGAATATACGGGGTGTAGGCTACTGACTGACTGTGCTCCGCGTAGCTTGATTGATTGATTGATTGAAAAGTTTATTAACAGATTGCAGAATGGGTACAGTACAGTACAGCTCAGTACATACAATTGTTAAGGGGATGCAGACCAGAGAAAGACTTTCGTCTTGTTTACATCAGGGTCCCCCATTTTCAATTCATCATAAATCATAAAGCTCAACTCGTTATTATTTTGCGCACAGACCGCAGAAACACGGGAACGTTTTGATTATATTTAAAAGGCTTTACGTTAAACGAAACAAGTGGAATTTTGAAGCTGTAAGCAGAATACAAGTCATGAACACCCACGATATAGTGTTCTTCCCCCTTTTTACTGTATAAGAAAGAATAGAAAACGCATTGCAATGACACCAGATAGTGGACAGACTATGTATATGATGGGATTCAAGTTCGCGTTTATGTTGATCATAGGCATGCTGTCAGAGTATGATATCTTAATCAAACATTCTAGAACATTTGTCGTCACAGATCATGTCCTAATAGAACATAGGCTATGGCATGGTCCATCGTGATATTGTGTGGACTGTTATTATTACTGTACCTGTACCACCCATTGTGACAACAGCCTTGTGAGTCCCGCACACAAACATGATGGAATTCAAGTTCATGTATTGAAAGGCAGGCTACATCATACATGCAGTGAGATTCATTGTTCTTGTATATGCTCTCGTATTATTGTTTATATAGGCTACCCAATACTGACATCAAAATAGATTGTAGTATGCCTCTAGAAATCATATGCAGCAGGTAGAAAATTGACGGGAGATCCATCGCGATTTGGAGTAAAATTTAGGAGAACTTTAATCCCTGGGTATTAATCAAACAACACGGGAAAAGGCAGTCATATTCCAGCGCGGTCTTTATTAGTGTTTGCGCTGCCCAGGCAGCAATGGTTAATAGATATCATATCCGACATCACCGTTCTCATAACACGCTTCCCTCGGCTTAGTCAATTTTTCCACATTTCATGGGGGTATACCATTACCGTATATGGTTAATCGGGGCGGTTCTGGTATGCAAATACTTAAAACAGTGCACGAGCTCAAACGTAGGATCAAAGTCATAATATGTGAGGTTTCTGTCCTTGCTCACTTACTCGCTCTGTTCCTTTAAACCACCTCGCTCTGTTTTTCATTTGTTTCTGTTAATCATTTCATTCCCCCATTCACACGCTTCTTCCCAGAGACGTCGTTGATTGGTTCTCTCCCGTCCACACGCTTTTCAATCACATTCCCCAGCTGTCACTGCTTGTCAATCAATCAATCCCGTATTATTTATACCCCGTTTCCCCACTCAAGTTTTGTTGGATCGTTTTGATATCTTCTGTTTTGCATTCGCCGTTCCTGCTGCTGCTGCTGTTGTTCTCTGTGCTTTACCTCCAGGATATTCCAAGAAGCCTTCCTCTTGGACACCTTTTCCCCGTGGCGACGCGCTCGCTCCGCTGCTGTTCCAGCGCTCTTTACGCACTACGTCTGGGTGAGTTTTTACTGACTGTCTTGATCAAATTCCGTTTTCGTGTGTTTTTATAACACTGAAGATTACCACCTTTTTTATCAGACAGTCACTCACCCAGCGTTTGCCTTTTTGTTGTTTCACTGGGATAATATTTGGACCTTACATCTCCCACTGTGTGTTTGTTCACACCGAAGATATTATCACATTGGATTGTATTTTGGACTTCGCTCTCAGTGTCTATTTTTGCACCGAAGATATTTTTCACTTGGGATTGTGTTTTGGAACATTGCTCACTGTGTGTGTTTACACGAAGATTAGTTCACTTGGATAACTTTTGTTTTTGGGTACAAGTCACCTCTCCTGTTCTCCTGCTCGTTCTACCTGCACCCTGTGTTGACTCGCTCCCTCTCTCTCTCTCTCGGTCCCGCATCACCTCGGAGATTCTGCCGAGAGAAGTCTGCAGAGCGGCTCTGAGTTCAGCATCTGCTACCCCCTACTACCACCACGGGAGAAGCTGCAGAGCAGCAGAACATTTTCATCCTTGCCTGTATTCCAGTCTTGTTGGACTTTCCTATTCTATGCTCATTAATTAGTCACAATAAACAAGCCCTTGTTTTTGGCAACTCTGAATCCTACTCTCTTGTGTCGTGCGTTTGGGGTCGGTGTCAAACCATAACATTACGATCCAACCAAAATGACGACCTCAGCCGACACAGAGAGGGTCAGAACCGCACTTGCTAATCAAGTCGAGTTGACCAGGGATCACAGTCACCAACTAGAGCGGGCTGCGGCTGCGGTGCAGGATCTCAGGGATCAGGTCCTGCCTATGCAAGGGTCAATGGCCGCTATGGCGGGACAACAGTCCGGCATTCTCGCTCAGCTTCACTCGCTGAGCGACACCGTTAATGCTTTTCTTCCCTCACAACCTTCAGGAGCATTCCCCGCAGCCCCAGCAGATCCCGCACCTCGGGAACCCCGTCTCTCCGTCCCACGGCTGTTCGACGGCAATCCCGAGGAGTGTGCCACATTCATCATGCAATGTGAGTTGGTTTTCCGTCATCAACCAAGCCGTTTTACTGCCCGTGGGTCCCAAGTGGCTTATATGACGAACTTGCTTTCAGGCCATGCTGCCCAGTGGGTCACTTCCTCCTGGGCAATGGAAGCAGATTTTGTTTTCTCCTATCCAGACTTCGTGGCGGAGCTCCGCAGAGTGTTCCACCATCCAGCCCGAGGTCTGGACCCTGGAGCCCGGTTGGGGACTTTCCGACAGGGGAGCGGCAGGGTGACGGACTATGTCTTGGAGTTTCGACTGGCGGCGGTGGAGAGTGGATGGAACGACCCTGCACTTCGCCTAACCTTCTTGAGGGGGCTCAGTGACGCAGTCCGGGACCAGCTCGCTACCCGGGAGTTGCCCGACTCCCTCGAGGACCTGTTTAGCCTCGTCATCCGCATCGACGGACGCCTCCTGGAGAGAAGGCGCGAGAGGACCCGACTGTTACCTCCTGAGGCACCCCGGATTCCCCGGACACATGACGTCACTCATGGACGCCCTGTCCTCAACACTACTGGTGGTAGCAGGCCCCCCCGTTCGGTTCACGAGGAGGAACCCATGCAGCTGGGACGCTCTCATCTGAGCCAGGCGGAGCGTGAGGCAAGGCTCAGGTCCGGTCTCTGCCTCTACTGCGGAGGTGCAGGACACCGAATCGCCGACTGCCCCACCCGGCCAAAAGATCAGGCTCACCGAGACCCCGGGAGATCCTGGTGAGCCGTTTTTCCCATTCCCAGCGCCGCGCACCACCTGACCATCTGATGAGCGTCACCCTGGCCTGGGGGGACCAACGTGCCACGGTGGAGGCCCTCATCGACTCTGGGGCAGACGAGAATTTCCTCGACTTCGAGTTCGCTACCCGAGCCAACATTCCACTTGAGGACCTTGTGAGGCCCTTGGAGATCTTTTCGTTGGACCAACACCGCCTGGCCGACATCTCTCAACGCACCGGCCCAGTCGTGCTGACCATCGCTGGGAACCACGTCGAGAGAATCCAGTTCCTCATCACCCAATCCCCCCTTGTCCCGGTGGTCCTGGGTAGGCCCTGGCTCGCGCTGCACGAGCCCCACATCGCCTGGTCCTCCGGTACCATCAGGGGCTGGAGCTCCTCCTGTCACGCCCTGTGTCTGCAGGCGGCGTCCTGTCCCCCGCCCCGGAGGCCCGCTGGTGAGTTGCCTCCGGACCTCTCGTCCATACCTCCCGAGTACCACAACCTCTTGGAGGTTTTCAGTAAGACCAGGGCTCAGGCCCTTCCACCTCACCGCCCCTATGACTGCGCCATCGACCTCCGCCAAGGGGCTCCCCTTCCCGGCAGCCACCTCTACAGTCTGACTGTTCCGGAGAAGAAGGCGATGGATCTCTACATCTCTGAGTCATTGGAAGCAGGACTCATTCGGCCTTCCTCCTCCCCGGTGGCGGCCGGTTTCTTCTTTGTTGGTAAGAAGGATGGGGACCTGCGACCCTGCATCGACTATCGTCAGCTCAACGAGATCACCATCAAGAACAAATACCCTCTACCTCTCATGAGCTCCACCTTCGAGCCACTGACCCAGGCCTCGTTCTTCACCAAGCTGGACCTCCGGAGTGCCTACCATCTTGTCCGTATCCATGAGGGCGATGAATGGAAGACCGCCTTCAAGACCCCCAGGGGCCACTACGAGTACCTAGTGATGCCGTTCGGCCTCACCAACGCCCCGGCGGTATTCCAGGCACTCATGAACGACGTCCTTCGTGACATGCTGGAGGTGTTCGTGGTGGTGTACCTGGACGACATTCTCATCTTTTCCAGGACCCTCGAGGAACACATCCAGCATGTCCGCCGTGTGCTGGAGCGCCTCCTCCACAATCGGCTCTTCGTCAAGGCGGAGAAGTGCCGTTTCCACTCCGACTCCGTCGACTACCTGGGCTTCATCGTTGAGAAGGGCTTGACCCGAGCGGATCCTCGCAAGATCCAGGCTGTGGAGGATTGGCCAGAACCCACCACTCGGAAGGAGTTACAGAGTTTCCTCGGGTTCGCCAACTTCTACCGAAGGTTCATCCGGAACTACAGTCAAGTGGCGGAGCCACTTACCAAGCTGACCTCCCCCGCTCTGCTGTTCGACTGGTCCCCAGCGGCATGCGCTGCGTTCCGCTCCCTCAAGAGAAGGTTCACTTCCGCCCCTATCCTGCTCCACCCTGACCCCAAGAGACAGTTCATTGTGGAGGTGGACGCCTCGGATTCTGGCCTGGGCGCTGTCCTATCCCAACGTTCTCTTTCAGACCAGAAGGTGCATCCTTGCGCCTTCTACTCGCGTCGCTTCCTCCCTGCCGAGAGGAACTACGACACCGGCAATCGGGAGCTGCTGGCGGTCGTGGCTGCGTTGGAGGAGTGGCGTCATTGGCTAGAGGGTGCCGAGGAGCCTTTTACCATCTGGACGGACCACAAGAACCTGACGTTCATCCGCGCTTCCAGGTGCCTCAACGGTCGGCAGGCGAGATGGGCCAGTTTCCTCAGTCGGTTCGACTTCTCGCTGACCTTCCGCCCCGGTTCCCGCAACACGAAGGCCGACTCCCTGTCCCGGTTACACTCCAAGGGGGCTCCACCCTCTGAGGACCCTACTCCCATCCTCCCGGAGGCCCGAGTGGTTGGAGCCATCACCTTGGGCATCGAGGGTGTGGTTAGGCGTGCCCTACGCTTCCAGCGTGCTCCTAGCAACGTCCCTAGTCATCGTCTCTTCGTCCCCGACTCTGTCCGGTCCCAGGTACTGCTTTGGGGCCATACCAGCCGGTTCGCCTGCCACCCTGGCGTCCATCGCACGTTCTCCTTCCTGGCTCGTCGTTTCTGGTGGCCCACCATGCGGAACGACGTCAAGGAGTTCGTATTGGCCTGCGCGGTCTGTGCCCGCAGCAAGGCCTCTCACCAGGCACCCTCCGGGCTCTTGCAGCCACTTCCCGTTCCGAGCCGTCCGTGGTCACATGTGGCGCTGGACTTCGTGACAGGTCTGCCCTCCTCCCAGGGGAACACCTGCCTTCTGACCGTGGTGGATCGATTCAGCAAGGGGGTTCACCTCGTGGCCCTTTCCAAGCTTCCCTCGGCGGCCGAGACGGCGGACCTCCTGACGCACCACGTGTTCCGCCTTCATGGGTTTCCCCAGGACATCGTCTCTGACCGGGGGCCCCAGTTCACCTCCCAGGTATGGCGGGCCTTTTGCAAGGGATTGGGGGCAACGGTCAGTCTTTCCTCTGGTTATCATCCCCAGACTAACGGGCAGACGGAGAGGATGAACCAGAGCGTGGAGTCTGCTCTTCGGTGTGTGGCAGCCGAGAGACCAGCATCCTGGAGCCGTTTCCTTCCCTGGGTTGAATACTCCATCAATTCAATGGTCAGTTCCGCCACCGGCCTCTCACCCTTTGAGGTTTCCCTGGGCTACCAACCCCCTCTTTTCCCCGCACAGGAGACGGAAGTGGCAGTTCCCTCCGTGCAGGTCCACCTCGACCGCTGCCGACGAGTTTGGGAGATCACCAGGACCGCGCTGCTCCGGACATCTGAGCGCGCCTGTCGTGGTGCCGACCGGCGCCGGGTTCCTGCGCCGACTTACCGCCCTGGGCAGAGGGTGTGGCTCTCCGCAAAGGACCTCCCGCTACGGTCCTCGGCCAAGAAGCTCAACCCCCGTTTCGTCAGACCTTTCGAGGTCCTGAAGGTACTCAGTCCGGCGGCCCTGCGCCTGAAACTTCCTGCGTCCATGCACATCCACCCCGTGTTCCATGTCTCCCGGGTTAAGCCCGTCTCCCTCAGTCCCCTTATGCCTCCAGCTCCTGATCCTCCGCCTCCCGTGTTGGTGGATGGTCACCCCCAGTGGCAGGTCCGCCGGTTGATGGGCGTTCGTCGGCGGGGCCGGGGGTTCCAATACCTGGTGGACTGGGAGGGTTACGGCCCTGAGGAGCGTAGCTGGGTCTCCCGGCAGCTCATCGTGGATCCCGGCTTGATCACTGACTTCCATCGTGCCCATCCTGACGAGCCGGGTCGGCCTGGTCGCCGGGTGGCTCCCGTGGAGGGGGGGGTACTGTGAGGTTTCTGTCCTTGCTCACTTACTCGCTCTGTTCCTTTAAACCACCTCGCTCTGTTTTTCATTTGTTTCTGTTAATCATTTCATTCCCCCATTCACACGCTTCTTCCCAGAGACGTTGTTGATTGGTTCTCTCCCGTCCACACGCTTTTCAATCACATTCCCCAGCTGTCACTGCTTGTCAATCAATCAATCCCGTATTATTTATACCCCGTTTCCCCACTCAAGTTTTGTTGGATCGTTTTGATATCTTCTGTTTTGCATTCGCCGTTCCTGCTGCTGCTGCTGTTGTTCTCTGTGCTTTACCTCCAGGATATTCCAAGAAGCCTTCCTCTTGGACACCTTTTCCCCCGTGGCGACGCGCTCGCTCCGCTGCTGTTCCAGCGCTCTTTACGCACTACGTCTGGGTGAGTTTTTACTGACTGTCTTGATCAAATTCCGTTTTCGTGTGTTTTTATAACACTGAAGATTACCACCTTTTTTATCAGACAGTCACTCACCCAGCGTTTGCCTTTTTGTTGTTTCACTGGGATAATATTTGGACCTTACATCTCCCACTGTGTGTTTGTTCACACCGAAGATATTATCACATTGGATTGTATTTTGGACTTCGCTCTCAGTGTCTATTTTTGCACCGAAGATATTTTTCACTTGGGATTGTGTTTTGGAACATTGCTCACTGTGTGTGTTTACACGAAGATTAGTTCACTTGGATAACTTTTGTTTTTGGGTACAAGTCACCTCTCCTGTTCTCCTGCTCGTTCTACCTGCACCCTGTGTTGACTCGCTCCCTCTCTCTCTCTCTCGGTCCCGCATCACCTCGGAGATTCTGCCGAGAGAAGTCTGCAGAGCGGCTCTGACGTCAGCATCTGCTACCCCCTACTACCACCACGGGAGAAGCTGCAGAGCAGCAGAACATTTTCATCCTTGCCTGTATTCCAGTCTTGTTGGACTTTCCTATTCTATGCTCATTAATTAGTCACAATAAACATGCCCTTGTTTTTGGCAACTCTGAATCCTACTCTCTTGTGTCGTGCGTTTGGGGTCGGTGTCAAACCATAACATATTCATCATGACAGGTGTGCGTAGAACCTGCGTACGCACGTGTGATGAATCCCGATTTTCCTGTGCGTACACTGATTCTACATTCTGTGCTTACGTGTGAAAATAGAACATATTTTACGCACACGTTGATGAATGAGGGCCCAGGCACCCAAACAACTGCCTCTTTGAACTGCTGCGGTCAGGCAAGCGATACCGGAGTCTCATGGCAAGCACAGAAAGACTCAGAAGAAGCTTCTATCCCCAGGCCATCAGGATGCTCAACGAACAATAACACTATGTAACAACCATCAAATGCACTCACAGCACACACATCCACATGCACACACTCACTTTAAACAAACAACTCACTGCAGCACCCACTTTACACACTTTAGAACACCTAAACACACTTTATATTTATTGGTAAAGAATTTGCACTACAACCCATACCTCAGTACACCTTACTGTAAATTGTACCTAAATTGTACCTCATCCCATTTCTACTTTGCACTATATAATATATTGTATATTAGTATATTGTATAGTATATTGTATGGTAACTCAGTTACTTCTACTCTGCATTGAACATTGTACATATGTACATACTGAACACTTGTGCCTACGTACGTGACTTCTATTTTATACGTGCTATACTTGTTTTATTTTATACTTATCTATTTTTGACTGATTACATTTGGCTGGTAAATAAGAAAGTGATCAGTCATGTTGGCCGGATAAAAAAATTGCTAGCGGAAACCCTGGAAAGGAATGCTGGTTCAAACTAGGGATGTCCGATATTATCGGCCGATATCGGCAGTAAAATGTGATATCGGAAAATATCGGTATCGGTTTAAAAAAAAGAAAAAACAATAACAATATTTGTTATATATATATCCAGTGAAATTATTAGTTACCTGAAATTATTCAGTTTTTTGGGGGGGGGGGGGAAACCCTGCATATATCGGTATCGGTTGATATCGGTTGATATCGGTATCGGAAATTAAGAGTTGGACAATATCGGAATATCGGTATCGGTAAAAAAGCCAATATCGAGCATCCCTAGTTCAAACTGCTGATAGTGATCCGGTAGGGCCACTGCTGGTACTGATGCAGTAAGACCACTGCTCAAGTCAAGAGTTTTATTTGTCACGGCATACAAGCATACAGTGAAATGCGGGGGGTCATGCCCGCAGCGATTGTGCAATAATACAAGTAATAAGAATAAGACATTTGTGCAATAATACAAGTAAAGAATAAGACATAACAGGTATAATGTACATAAAGTTTACAAAAAGCATGGTAAAAGACATGCTAAGGTCCTGCGATAGTGCAATACAGTGTTAGCTATGGATGAGGCACTGGGTCTTATGTACACTACTATCAGTGGCGGCTCTACCACTAGGGGCGCTAGGGCGCCGACCCACCTGCTGGCCAGCTGCTGTTAAATCAGAGAACAAGACAATAAAACTTTTTAGTTTTTGTGTTTTATAGCCCTATAAATAATATAAACATGTTTAAAATTAATAATATTTACTCATTTTAAGTATGTTTGTATTTCCAATGCACAATATAACGTTATTATCTAAATTAAAAAAACATCGTTTTCATGGGCAGGAAGTGACGTTTTTTTTTATTTTTTCGTATTTCTTGCCCGGGCAATAAGCGATAACGCTCTGCGTGCGCGTCACAGTTTGATCGCTGTCTCCGTCACAGCCAATCAGTGCATACGGCGTTGTGCGTTGAAATATGACTATTATGTTGGAATCCGAGCGTGATTTGAAGCGGTCTAGCCAGCAGCGTGTGAACTTCCGTGAAGAATTTCCATAGCCGCATTTCGCGGAGACGCTCTCTGATTGGCCGACGCGATGCCAGTTTTTTTCCATTGCCGCATTTCTCGGGTTGGCTAAGGCTTAGAGAGAGTCGAGAATGCAACTCAGTCGACTCGTCAACAACAACAGCAACTACTACACTGAGCTTAGGCACTCTTTCAAAGTTGGTTAAGGTTAGAGTTTGTCTTAGAGCATGGCGATAGAACGCCAGGTAGTTTGCAGGCTGAAATGGCGGAAATGGACAAAGACACAGCTCTTGGCTAACTAACAACAAGCTATATTATGGAGGCAGTGTGGAGGGACATGTATGGACAATGGATGGACATCAACACAGGCTGGATGGACAATGCCATGGAGTGGATATACTTTATCAACAAGCCAACAACAAGGTAGATTAGCGATCTTAACTCTAGTTTAATACATGATACGTTGTCTACTGATGCCGCATAACGTTGTAACGTCGTCGTTACAGCTACTGCTAGCTGTTAGCTCCGTTAGCTTAGCTGGCCACTTAGTGCATGGA
This sequence comes from Notolepis coatsorum, assembly GCF_963971535.1. NCBI lineage: Eukaryota > Metazoa > Chordata > Actinopteri > Aulopiformes > Paralepididae > Notolepis > Notolepis coatsorum. The sequence continues at coordinate 43,208 of NW_028174873.1, read as the reverse complement.
AACGGAGTAACGTTAACGTTTAAACGTTATGTCGAGGTCATACAATACTACAGTCGACATAAGGTTAACGTTACCCCGTTTCCATGAAGTGTTTAAATAGCAGCAATCTTGTTGAAAATGTAACTACTAAAATGCTCTCTCGCTCTCTCTCTCTCTCTCTCTCTCGCTCTCGCTCTCATTTCGCCGCATGTGGGACATAACCACTCAGACAATGAATGGTAACTTGTTTAAAATAACGAGCTTTACAAATGTGTTTATTATTGAATGGATCTGACATCATCTGAGAGAGAGAGAGAGCGAGAGAGAGAGAGAGAGAGCTGTGCGTGTTTGTGTTGCTGCTGATGCATAATGAATGAATGGTGAGTTGTTTAAAATGACAACATACATGTGTTAATTATTTGATTTGATTGATCCGAGAGACAGAGAGATCGTCTATGTTTGAATGAATGAATGAATGAGAACTTTATTAACAGATTGCAGAATGGGTACAATACAGTACGGCTCAATACACACAATTGTTAAGGGGATGCAGACCAGAGAAAGACGTTTGTCTTGTTTACATCAGGGTCCCAGATTTTCGATTCATATCGATAGTTTAATAGCTAGCCTTGGCTCGTTTAACAATATGCAAAATATCTGTACAGCCCTGTACTCATACTGAAGTTATTCTTGGTATATAATAGGTCTGATTGTGTAACGAATCGATTCCACGTCGCGCTGTGTGTGAGAGAGAGAAGGAGAGAGGGAGAGATCTGCCTGTGTTTGTAGACGGGCGAGTTTTGTTTCTAACTTTTCTATTTATATATTGTGTTTCAAGTTGTGAATTAGAGTCTAGACTATACTTTATTTGACTGGTTGTGTGTTGTTGTAGTAACAGCTGAGCGACTCGTTCATAAGAGCCGATTCATTGCCGTGAGCGTGAGTCGAATCGCTCACGTCTTGCCATGAGTGTTGCGTGGTACTGTACTGTTGTTTGCATTTTGCAAAATGTTTGGTATAGCGCCCCTAGTGGCGAATACCCACCGGCCGCCACTGACTACTATACAATACTATACTATACAATCTACAGTTATACTATATATCCTTATGCTATCTTGCTATATCCATCTATTTACTACACAAGAACCACTCCTGTTCTTGTTTTTAAAGTGACCTTTTCATTGTGTAAAGTGACCGTTGAGTGTGAGCGTGTGCAGCATGTGTGTGTGTGTGTGTGTGTGTTCATGCTAAAGTGATTGTTAGTGTGTGAGCGTATACAGTATGTGGGTGTGTATCTGTTAGTGGCTTGATGTGATGGAAATTAGTCAGAAGGATTACGACAAACATCTGTATCTCCAGTATGCACCCTCCCAAGTGATGATGTTTGGAGGGCGTGGAGGAGATGTATTATAGGACACGAGTGTCAGCTTCCTCATGGTTGCATTGATCCATTGGTGGACTGTTTCCAACATGGTGGACTTGATCACCTGCAGTGATGTAGACATATCCTTGTCATCTGGGAACTGTCCATCTGTTAACAACTTATTTGACAGGAATGAGAAAATGTCTTGTTACACCTGGCGCAACTAACTCCTCGTCAACAGAAATATCTCTACTTGACGTGTATTGTGTCTAGCACAATAAAAGCTTTCCCATAGAGCTGTGCATTTTCGCTTGATCGGTGCTGTCAGAAGTCTGTCATTTGATTCAAGCACTCTTCCTGAAATTGTTGTACTGCTCTTGTCCCGTAGACTCGAGTTGATGGACAGATACGGCAGCAGCCGCAGACTCACACACCTTATTGTCTAATGTAACCAGGTCTTTACTGCCCTCCTCAAAGGGATTCCCATTGCTCAGCAACACCTCCATCAGGTCTTTGGCATGGCGTTGACATTGGTGCTGAGATGCAGATCCTTTCTTGTGATGAGGACGTTCTTCACAATCATTGTTTGTTCTTCACAATCAACTGTTGTTTACAGTTCTCATATCTAACTCTAGTTTTCCACATATTTATTGTCTCATTGTGTGAAATATCATATAAGATATGCTCCAATCATGTTTATTTAATTTTTATTCAATTACTCATTCATGAAAACCTAGGTACAGGCACCAACATCACCATTCTAGGTTCAATAGAATAAAAGTTATGAAGCGTATTTCGAAATAAATACAGAAATTGCAGCCATCTTTGATTTTTGCAATACCAGAATATTCAAAACATCAATATTTGAACTCCAGTTGATTCCTCACACAGTATTAACTTAAAATAGCAATACAAAATTATATTACACAGCAATTGTGTGAACATTAAGAAGTTTTTAAAGAATTCATGATTTCGATTGTGGCCATTTTGGATACATTTTTATTAAATTCAACTGGTTCCTTGACATTCAAGCCAAAATTGTTCTATAGATCCTTATCTTCAAATTAGAAGTGAAAACAAAACTTTCGCATATACATTTTAAATTACTTGAGTGTCCAGGCACCCCACTATCAGAAAAGTGTGTGGTTTTCTGGTCAGCAGGAGATGTGCATCTCTGGCAGCTTATGGTCAGTGGCATTGTTCGTCAAATAGTGTTGAACTTGAGTGTTACACCCTGAGTGCATAGTATAATAGACATATTAGCATGGTAGGTAGTAGTATACGGATAGTAACATAGTACAAAGGTACTAGTAAAAGACAGTTATTTATATTTATATATATATATTGTAACTGAGGGGTACAATTCCCTGACTGTATTGTTAGATATGATACTTACTACCACTACCTCTTGTACTTTAGACTCTGGCCACCCAGTACTAGGCATAAATAATTATGGTAAACACTCCCACGTAGATGAAACGATCCAACACAAATGTACCAAGTCGAAAGTCTGCGTTTAATAATAATTAATACATAGCAAAAGGTATGTAGAGCAATCACTTAATTACATTTATGATTTGAAATAGGATGCACTTTTATGGCAAATGAGTATTCGTTGGTATATCAATAGAGAACGTCCAATCTCTGGTGGCGCAGGCGGTAAATATACAACCTGGAATATTTAAGGAATAATAGCAATGATACTTTAATGATTATAGAACTGGATACACTAGGGGGGAATTCCGGTCGCTTGTAAGACAACTGGAGAAGGGGGGGGGGGGTAGAGTCTGGCTGTATCCGTCTGGCCGAGGGTATCCTGGGAGAACCCACGGTTGTGCGGCTCGGTGCCTCAGCGATCCTCGATCCACAGATGAAAGCAGTTGGACTCTCTGTGGGCCGGCTTCCTCCGGTCCACGATGGAGAGACGTGAAGCGACCTCGTCGTGTAGAGCGTCTCCTCACCTGTCGTCCTCTCCGGGGGGGGGGTTTCCAACACACGGCAGTGTTGGTCTTTATCCATAGAATAATCACTGTATACAAAGCATAATCCGTGCCTGGGAAGGCGGGCTGTCGTCGGTAGAATAATCCGGTATGCAGGTCCACTCGCTCGTCGGCTCTGGGGCTCCTCGGGTGCAGCCTCACATGGGGTCGGCCACCCTGGATAAGCAGCCAGTTCTCTGCCCGAAACGATGGGGTACTGACTACGATAGTATTCTCACCGCACGAAGCACTACATATGAATAGACTATTATTAGCTTAATAGACTACGTCCAACTCGACGATATAGTGCCAAATATGACTATTCAAATATTAATATACACGATGTCTCAATACCGATGGTAGGCCGAACTTGGCCTTACTCCCACACGTGGCGTCGCGGGGAGGCTTTACGTCTGTCACTCTATTGGAGGGTAAGAAACTGGACTAAAAAGGAAGTCCTACTTTAGTAGCGCAGTATATATACGCACTATGAACAAATAGTACCGTTAGTGGTGCGGTAGCCAGATTCCTACGCGGAACTAGGACTTGTTCGTACATGTTGAGCGGTACGTTTGAACTGGGTCTGGGGGGTATGGCAGCCTGGCACCAAGGTCTCGACCAATAGTAGAATGGAGACTATTATGGGATGTTCAGTAGGCTAGAATGGATATTCAATGCATATTGTACAAGGAATATACAAGGGATATCAGGGAATATTAGAGAATATACAAATACAATTAAATATATATATACAAATAAATATATATATTCGGTTTAATCTGGCCCTTCACAACAGCCACCCCCTGATTGGTCCCAGACCTAATCAGTTAAGCAGAGACAGATTAATCGCGTTGTCTATTTACACATAAGGGTTTGCTGTAGGGGTCAGTCAACTTCACAAAGTCATAGGGTTATAGGGTCATGGTCATCATCGATTGTGTCTGGGAGTCGGGGCAGTTCTATGAGCCTCGCCACGGGACGGGTGTAAGTGCGACCCTGGACAAGCACTTCAGCTGCTCGGACCTTGCCGTCGGCACCGGTGATCACTTTGCTTACGCGGCCGGCCGGCCACATAGCTCTGGGCAGTGATTGATCAATAATCATGACGACTGTTCCTTCTGTCAAATTGTCTCTCTCCTTTACCCACTTCTGGCGGGTCTGTAGAGACGGTAGGTAGTGCAGTAGGAATGTCCTTTGTTGTGCACTCTCTATGGTAGTGCAATCATCTATGTTGGGGTCTGCGGAGATAACAGTGCTCAATCCACAGAACACAGGCTTCTTATTCTCAGCCTCCTCCTGACTGGCTTCCCTCGGGATAGGCGTGGGCCACTCTCCTTCCGGGAGCTTTAGGAATGCTGGGCCGTCACTGTAGACATTGCGACGGGTGAGGTCATCTAGGGGCATTCCCCGGGTGATGACGTCAGCTGGGTTCTGTTTTGTATCAACGTAGCGCCACTCTGTTTCTCCGGTTAACTCTTCGGTTAAGTCTTGAATCTCTGTGACTCTGACTCCCACGAAGACTTTGTACTTGCATGAGTCCGATTTGATCCAGGCGAGTACTGTCGTGGAATCTGACCACAGGATTGTTCTAGACACCGGTATGGTGAGCTCACGTTGGATGAGCGTGGCTAGGTGCGCTCCGGCTAGGGCTGCGCAGAGCTCTAGGCGTGGGATAGATTGTTGCTTGCGTGGGGCTATTCTCGAGCGGGCGAGGACAAATGCTGTGTAGATCTCTCCCCCCTCTTCTTGGGCCCGCAAGTAGGCTACTGATCCGTATGCGACCTCTGAGGCGTCACTGAAGACGTGTAAGTCCATTTTACATGTCTCTGGCCTCACCGTGGGTGGGAAGTAGCTTCGGCGCATATTAACGCCTGGGAGTGAGTGGAGCTCCATCTCCCACTCTCTCCAGGTGGATGCAAGGTGTGCGGGAATGGGGTCGTCCCAGCCCTGGTCCTTGTCCCACAATGCTCGTACAATCATTTTTGCCCTGGTGGTGTACGGTAGAATACATCCTAGCGGGTCATATTGTCGGGCGAGTGTTGTGTACACACTCCGTCTGGTGGTCGGCGCCGCCGCCGGCCTTCCCTGCTCCGTAGTCAGGGGCTTGTGTCTGTAGTGAAGCGAATCTGTTTTGAATCGCCACACCAATCCCAGGGTCATCTCCTGGGCTTCTCCCGGGATTGTAGCCATCCAGGTCTCGCTGCTGGCTGCCTTGTCCTCGGAGGAGAGGCTGCGCAGTACTTGCGGATCGCTGCTGGCCCACTGCCTGAGATCAAAGCCGCCTTTGATCAATGAGGCGCGGAGTTTAATCAGGAGAGCCTCGGCTTCTTCCTGGGTTGAAAGGCTTTGTAGACAGTTGTCTACGTAGAAGCTGTTCTTTACGCTGTGTCGGACCTCTTCGTCCGCTGCTGGGTCCTCTGCTACATGTTTCTGTAGTGCAAATGTAGCACAGCAGGGGCTGCACGTGGTTCCGAAGGGGAGGACTTCCCATTGGTAGATGGCTGGGTGCTCATCTCCTGGCTTCTCTCTCCATAGGAACCGTAACAGGGGCTTGTCCTCCTCTACTAATCTCGCCTGCAGGAACATTCCTTTAATGTCCCCGCTGATGGCCACCTTTTCCTGGCGGAAGCGGAGTAGAACGCCGAGTAGGGAGGGGCCGAGTGTGGGACCGGGCAGTAACTCTTTATTCAGATTTTGGGATCCGATCTGGTAGCTGCAGTTAAATACTATGCGGTCTTTACCGTTGTGATGGACCTTGTGGTGAGGCACGTACCACGATTCAGTGGTCTGGTCAGCCTCTTTAATGTCCATCTTTGTGACGTGTCCCGCTGTGATGAGCTTCTCAATCTCAGCGCGGTATACACTCTCTTGGGCGGGGTTCTTGGCTAAGCGCCGCTCCGTGTTCAGCAGGTACCGTTCTGTGGCGTCTGTCTTGGCGTGGAAAGTAGGCATTCCTTCTCGCCGCAGGAGTGGCGTGGCGTATCTCAACACGCCGTTGACCGGGACTCTCTTGGTCCCTGTCTCGAGGAGGTGAATGGCGTAAATGTCATCTTTAGAGCGAATGTCTTTCTTTCCGTTCTTAAAGGGCATTTGTTCCAAGGTCCATAACCGCTCTACGTGTTGCAGGAGTGCGGTTTCTCCCACTGTGACTCGGGAGTGGAGACATCTAGTGGCTGTACTTCGGTTGAGAGATTTGGCGAGCGGGCCTTGGAGAGTCCATCCCAAACGGGTCTCGACTGCTGCAGGACAGCCTCGGGGTCCGGTATGAACCCGGTCTATCGGGACAATGAGGTCTGCATGGTCGGAGCCTATCAACAGGGTCGGTGTTGTGAAGGGCCAGATTAAACCGAATATATATATTTATTTATATATATATATTTAATTGTATTTGTATATTCTCTAATATTCCCTGATATCCCTTGTATATTCCTTGTACAATATGCATTGAATATCCATTCTAGCCTACTGAACATCCCATAATAGTCTCCATTCTACTATTGGTCGAGACCTTGGTGCCAGGCTGCCATACCCCTCAGACCCAGTTCAAACGTACCGCTCGACATGTACGAACAAGTCCTAGTTCCGCGTAGGAATTTGGCTACCGCACCACTAATGGGACTATTTGTTCATAGTGCGTATATATACTGCGCTACTAAAGTAGGACTTTCTTTTCAGTCCAGTTTCTTACCCTCCAATAGAGTCACAGACGTAAAGCCTCCCCGCGACGCCACGTGTGGGAGTAAGGCCAAGTTCGCCTACCATCGGTATTGAGACATCGTGTATATTAATATTTGAATAGTCATATTTGGCACTATATCGTCGAGTTGGACGTAGTCTATTAAGCTAATAATAGTCTGTTAATATATAGTGCTTCGTGCGGTGAGAATACTACCGTAGTCAGTACCCCATCGTTTCGGGCAGAGAACTGGCTGCTTACCCAGGGTGGTTGACCCTATGTGAAGCTGCACCCGAGGAGCCCCAGAGCCGACAAGCGAGTGGACCTGTATACCGGATTATTCTACCGACGACAGCCCGCCTTCCCAGGCACGGATTATGCTTTGGATACTTTGATTATTCCATGGATAAAGACCCCCGACACTGCCGTGTGTTGGAACCCCCCCCCCTGGAGAGGACGCAAGGTGAGGAGACGCTCTGCAAGACGAGGTCGCTTCACGTCTCTCCCCCGTGGACCGGAGAGAGCCGGCCCACAAAGAGTCCACCTGCTTTCATCTGTGGTCCAAGGATCGCCGGCGCATTGAACGGCACTACAGTGGGTTCACCTGGGATACCCTTGGCCGGACGAGGCAGCCGGATTCTACCCCCCCCCCCCTCCTACTCCTGTCGGCTTACAAGCGACCGGATTAACCCCCTCTAGTGTATCTAGTATAATCATTAAAGTATCATTGCTGTTATTCCTTAACTATTCCAGGTCGTATATTTACCACCTGCGCCTTCAGAGATTGGACATTCTCTATTGATATACCGACGAATACTCCTTGCCATAAAAGTGCATACTATTTCAATTCATAAATGTAATTAAGTGATTAAGTGCTTATTCTACACACCATCGCTGTGTAGAAATAAAGACCTGTTTCTAATTCGTACATTTGTGTTGGATCCGTTTCATCTACGTGAGAGTGTTCATGATAATATATTTATGCCGTGTACTGGGTGGCCGAATATTAAGTACAAAGGTAGTGGTAGTAAGTATCATATCTAGTAATACAGTCAGGGAATTGTACCCCTCAGTTACAATTGGTCCTTCGAGCCGGATGGTAATTAGTGTAATATTAATATAGTGTTATTAATATTGAAATGGCCTATGATGAACACTCCACGAAACGATCCTCCTAACCAACGCCCGCAGCGTGAACGACGGCTCCCTCAGTACTTAGAGGCTTACGCTGTCAGTCAACAACCTAGTCTTCTACTAACAGTAAACGCGGTAAAACTAGAAAGTAAAAGTATGTCTAACCCCAACGCCCAGACTACCCCGACCATAGAGGCCCCTACGGGCTCTAATGTAACTGACCAAGTTCACGGTGGGGACCAGTGGGAACCAGACATGACTTCACACCCCGCCAGTACTGAAGAAGTAGTCCCCGATGAGTCCCGGGAGGAATACAACGCTACCGAGAGAGAACTCGGCACGGAAGAAGACGGGGAGAGCACCGTGGAGATAGAGCTCCAAGGCTCCGCAAGGAGTACCCCGAGGGAAGGCTCCCCTATACAACTGCCTTCTCCCAGCGAGGCAGAGAGGACCCTACAGCAGGCCTTCCTCATCAGCCTGAACGCCGCTGCTGAACGCGACCGACTGCAGATCCAGCAGCGGAGCGAAGAAGAGCATATACGTCTAGAAATAAGACGCATTCAGAGGGAAGAGAATGTGGCCCGAGAACGAGCCGGTGCTCAACGGGACGCAGCGCGCGACAGACAGCAGTCGCAACTAATAGAACAGCTGATCAGACGGACAACACCCTCTCCCTCCGCCAGAGGCTCCAGGAACTCGTCTAGACACACCTCCAGGGCGGCATCCCCTAGCCGAGTAAACAACCCTGAACTTGACCAACAGACGAGGTCTATACCCCCCACAGACCACCTCCCCCCACCGGTCCAAGCGAGACCTAGCAACCGGGAAGGAGCAGCATATCCTGTGGAGAGGCTAAACCAGAGACTACAAGCACTGGATGACCTAACTGAAGACGAAGAGGAAGAGGAGGAGAACCACGCCCGAAGACAGCACAGTACTCTACCGGACCAGGAGGTCCGGTACAGCCCAGGCTATACTCCCGCGGAGCTGCGCTACAGACCCCCGACTCTATACACGGGTGAGCACGACGCACGACCCGCACCGAGGAACAGCACCTGGACAAGCGGGCCATGGTACACTGCCGGTACCAGCCCATACCAAGGAGCGGGAGGAGACTCGCCTAGAAGGCCTCTCCCCCAACGCTCGCCGATGTATCCACAGTCAGCGTCATACATTGGCACGCCTATGGTACCCGACTTCACCCAAGAGAACCGGGCCCAGTATACAGAACTCCGCATGTGTCTGGAGACCATGTTGGTGGATGTATTGGATGAACGCCATAAATACGCCATCCTACTGAAGCACTTAAAGGTACCCCGCGCACATAATATAGCGCTCGCCTACGCGACTTCCACCACCCCATACACAGCAGCGCTGGTAGCATTGGACCAGAGGTATGGGCGCATATGGGATTACGTGATCCAGGAGATCCGACACATCGACCGCTTACCCCCAGCAATAGACAATCGAGCACTGGACGACCTGTCCATCAGAGTGCAGTCCCTGGTAGGGATGTTGGGAGCGCAAAGAGAGAAGGGGAGGCATGAACTTTACGCCAACTCAAATGTGGAAAGGATCCTGGAGAAGCTGCCGCCCGCTCGTCAGGAGCGCTTTAGGCGGCAGAGGGACCACAGAGACCCGAATGGCCCCGAACCGAACCTCCTCGATCTAGCAGACTTCCTGGCGAGAGAAGTCAGCAGCCTACGGCTAGATACATTCGGACGGAGCACCCCTGGCTCCAGAGAAGGAACCAGACGACTAAATGATGGAAGAAGATCGGTGACTGTGATGCACCAATCGGAGTCAGTACCGAGCAGCAGGAGCCACAGTACCCCCTCCAGAACGGAGAAGTGGAAGATAGTGTGCCCCTACTGTGAGAAAGAACACTGGCTAGCGCAATGTGACTCCTTCCCCAAGCTGAACGCGGAGGAAGCAGGTCAATGGATAAAGTCCAACAAGCGCTGTTTTCGCTGTGCGCGCTCACACATGGCAGCCGAATGCCGCTTAAAGAAAAGGTGCACCAAGTGCGATGGAGCCCATCTGGACATACTTCACGACAGTAACAGACGGCGCCCTTCACCTGCACCATCCAGCCGCAAAGCGAGCGTCATGTACATCGATCCCGCCAGCAGCAGTGGAGCCCGAGTACTCCTAAAAGTAGTGCGTGTGACACTAAGCTACCAGAATAAAGTCCTGGACACTTACGCCGTCCTCGATGACGGGTCAGAGAAGACCCTGCTGCTCGCCTCCGCTGCGGCCCAGCTAGGGCTGCGGGGAAGCGAAACCCAAATGACAATTCGGACAATAAGACGAGATTTGAAGACGATAAAGGGCGAGAATGTCTCATTCTCTATCGCAGCAAGCGGCCAGCCTGAGCGACGGTACCAGATTACAGACGCTTTCACCAGCCAAGAAATAGGACTGTCGCGGTACACATACCCCGTCGCCAAGCTGATGGAGAAATATGTACATCTGCGCAAGTTACCGATCCCGCTCATAGACAATGCTATGCCGACCCTGTTGATAGGCTCCGACCATGCAGACCTCATTGTCCCGATAGACCGGGTTCATACCGGACCCCGAGGCTGCCCTGCAGCAGTCGAGACCCGTTTGGGATGGACTCTCCAAGGCCCGCTCGCCAAATCTCTCAACCGAAGTACAGCCACTAGATGTCTCCACTCCCGAGTCACAGAGGGAGAAACCGCACTCCTGCAACACGTAGAGCGGCTATGGACCTTGGAACAAATGCCCTTTAAGAATGGAAAGAAAGACATTCGCTCTAAAGATGACATTTACGCCATTCACCTCCTCGAGACAGGGACCAAGAGAGTCCCGGTCAACGGCGTGTTGAGATACGCCACGCCACTCCTGCGGCGAGAAGGAATGCCTACTTTCCACGCCAAGACAGACGCCACAGAACGGTACCTGCTGAACACGGAGCGGCGCTTAGCCAAGAACCCCACCCAAGAGAGTGTATACCGCGCTGAGATTGAGAAGCTCATCACAGCGGGACACGTCACAAAGATGGACATTAAAGAGGCTGACCAGACCACTGAATCGTGGTACGTGCCCCACCACAAGGTCCATCACAACGGTAAAGACCGCATAGTATTTAACTGCAGCTACCAGATCGGATCCCAAAATCTGAATAAAGAGTTACTGCCCGGTCCCACACTCGGCCCCTCCCTACTCGGCGTTCTACTCCGCTTCCGCCAGGAAAAGGTGGCCATCAGCGGGGACATTAAAGGAATGTTCCTGCAGGTGAGATTAGTAGAGGCGGACAAGCCCCTGTTACGGTTCCTATGGAGAGAGAAGCCAGGAGATGAGCACCCAGCCATCTACCAATGGGAAGTCCTCCCCTTCGGAACGACGTGCAGCCCCTGCTGTGCGACATTTGCACTACAGAAACATGTAGCAGAGGACCCAGCAGCGGACGAAGAGGTCCGACACAGCGTAAAGAACAGCTTCTACGTAGACAACTGTCTACAAAGCCTTTCAACCCAAGAAGAAGCCGAGGCTCTCCTGATTAAACTCCGCGCCTCATTGATCAAAGGCGGCTTTGATCTCAGGCAGTGGGCCAGCAGCGATCCGCAAGTACTGCGCAGCCTCTCCTCCGAGGACAAGGCAGCCAGCAGCGAGACCTGGATGGCTACAATCCCGGGAGAAGCCCAGGAGATGACCCTGGGATTGGTGTGGCGATTCAAAACAGATTCGCTTCACTACAGACACAAGCCCCTGACTACGGAGCAGGGAAGGCCGGCGGCGGCGCCGACCACCAGACGGAGTGTGTACACAACACTCGCCCGACAATATGACCCGCTAGGATGTATTCTACCGTACACCACCAGGGCAAAAATGATTGTACGAGCATTGTGGGACAAGGACCAGGGCTGGGACGACCCCATTCCCGCACACCTTGCATCCACCTGGAGAGAGTGGGAGATGGAGCTCCACTCACTCCCAGGCGTTAATATGCGCCGAAGCTACTTCCCACCCACGGTGAGGCCAGAGACATGTAAAATGGACTTACACGTCTTCAGTGACGCCTCAGAGGTCGCATACGGATCAGTAGCCTACTTGCGGGCCCAAGACCAGGGGGGAGAGATCTACACAGCATTTGTCCTCGCCCGCTCGAGAATAGCCCCATGCAAGCAACAATCTATCCCACGTCTAGAGCTCTGCGCAGCCCTAGCCGGAGCGCACCTAGCCACGCTCATCCAACGTGAGCTCACCATACCGGTGTCTAGAACAATCCTGTGGTCAGATTCCACGACGGTACTCGCCTGGATCAAATCGGACTCATGCAAGTACAAAGTCTTCGTGGGAGTCAGAGTCACCGAGATTCAAGACTTAACCGAAGAGTTAACCGGAGAAACAGAGTGGCGCTACGTTGATACAAAACAGAACCCAGCTGACGTCATCACCCGGGGGATGCCCCTGGATGACCTCACCCGTCGCAATGTCTACAGTGACGGCCCCGCATTCCTAAGACTCCCGGAAGGACAGTGGCCCATGCCTATCCCGAGGGAAGCAAGTCCAGAGGAGGTGGAAATTAAGAAGTCTGTGTTCTGTGGATTGAGCACCGTAGCCTCCACCGACCCTAACATAGACGATTGCACGTCCATAGAGAGTGCACAACAAAGAACATTCCTGCGGTACCACCCGGAGTGCAAGTCCCCCGCTGATATGTCAGCAGCCAACTACGAGGAAGCAGAATTGCTTCTACTGCAGCGAGCCCAGAGAGACTCGTTCCCCGATGAATTGGCCTGTCTACAGGGAGGAAAGCCTGTCCCATCCGACAGCAGATTAATTCACCTGGCCCCCGAGAGCGACGCTCACACCCTCATCAGAGTGGGTGGTCGCCTACGCAGAGCCCCCAATCTACCGGATGACATTAAATACCCGATCGTATTGAACAGCCGACACAAGGTCACAGAGCTGATTATAAAGAAATACGATGAGGATGTACATCACGCAGAAGCAGACCCCAACACACTCCTGATGGGGCGGCTAGATCCTGCATTACCCCAGACAATGTACCGGCCTGAAGAAGCGAACGGCCGACGAATGTGGAGGTACAGCCAAGTATTAGCCGACAAGTTTTGGAACAGTTTCCTACTGCACTACCTACAGTCTCTACAGACCCGCCAGAAGTGGGTAAAGGAGAGAGACAATTTGACAGAAGGAACAGTCGTCATGATTATTGTTCAATCACTGCCCAGAGCTATGTGGCCGTCCGGCCGCGTAAGCAAAGTGATCACCGGTGCCGACGGCAAGGTCCGAGCAGCTGAAGTGCTCGTCCAGGGTCGCACTTACACCCGTCCCGTGGCAAGGCTCATAGAACTGCCTCGACTCCCAGACACAATCGATGATGACCATGACCCTACAACCCTATGACTTTGTGAAGTTGACTGACCCCTACAGCAAACCCTTATGTGTAAATAGACAACGCGATTAATCTGTCTCTGTTTAACTGATTAGGTCTGGGACCTATTCAGGGGGTGGCTGTTGTGAAGGGCCAGATTAAACCGAATATATATATTTATTTATATATATATATTTAATTGTATTTGTATATTCTCTAATATTCCCTGATATCCCTTGTATATTCCTTGTACAATATGCATTGAATATCCATTCTAGCCTACTGAACATCCCATAATAGTCTCCATTCTACTATTGGTCGAGACCTTGGTGCCAGGCTGCCATACCCCTCAGACCCAGTTCAAACGTACCGCTCGACATGTACGAACAAGTCCTAGTTCCGCGTAGGAATTTGGCTACCGCACCACTAATGGGACTATTTGTTCATAGTGCGTATATATACTGCGCTACTAAAGTAGGACTTTCTTTTCAGTCCAGTTTCTTACCCTCCAATAGAGTCACAGACGTAAAGCCTCCCCGCGACGCCACGTGTGGGAGTAAGGCCAAGTTCGCCTACCATCGGTATTGAGACATCGTGTATATTAATATTTGAATAGTCATATTTGGCACTATATCGTCGAGTTGGACGTAGTCTATTAAGCTAATAATAGTCTGTTAATATATAGTGCTTCGTGCGGTGAGAATACTACCGTAGTCAGTACCCCATCGTTTCGGGCAGAGAACTGGCTGCTTACCCAGGGTGGTTGACCCTATGTGAAGCTGCACCCGAGGAGCCCCAGAGCCGACGAGCGAGTGGACCTGTATACCGGATTATTCTACCGACGACAGCCCGCCTTCCCAGGCACGGATTATGCTTTGGATACTTTGATTATTCCATGGATAAAGACCCCCGACACTGCCGTGTGTTGGAACCCCCCCCCCTGGAGAGGACGCAAGGTGAGGAGACGCTCTGCAAGACGAGGTCGCTTCACGTCTCTCCCCCGTGGACCGGAGAGAGCCGGCCCACAAAGAGTCCACCTGCTTTCATCTGTGGTCCAAGGATCGCCGGCGCATTGAACGGCACTACAGTGGGTTCACCTGGGATACCCTTGGCCGGACGAGGCAGCCGGATTCTACCCCCCCCCCCCCTCCTACTCCTGTCGGCTTACAAGCAACCGGATTAACCCCCTCTAGTGTATCTAGTATAATCATTAAAGTATCATTGCTGTTATTCCTTAACTATTCCAGGTCGTATATTTACCACCTGCGCCTTCAGAGATTGGACATTCTCTATTGATATACCGACGAATACTCCTTGCCATAAAAGTGCATACTATTTCAATTCATAAATGTAATTAAGTGATTAAGTGCTTATTCTACACACCATCGCTGTGTAGAAATAAAGACCTGTTTCTAATTCGTACATTTGTGTTGGATCCGTTTCATCTACGTGAGAGTGTTCATGATAATATATTTATGCCGTGTACTGGGTGGCCGAATATTAAGTACAAAGGTAGTGGTAGTAAGTATCATATCTAGTAATACAGTCAGGGAATTGTACCCCTCAGTTACAGTCGGCATAGCATTGTCTATGAGCGGGATCGGTAACTTGCGCAGATGTGCATATTTCTCCATCAGCTTGGCGACGGGGTATGTGTACCGCGACAGTCCTATTTCTTGGCTGGTGAAAGCGTCTGTAATCTGGTACCGTCGCTCAGGCTGGCCGCTTGCTGCGATAGAGAATGAGACATTCTCGCCCTTTATCGTCTTCAAATCTCGTCTTATTGTCCGAATTGTCATTTGGGTTTCGCTTCCCCGCAGCCCTAGCTGGGCCGCAGCGGAGGCGAGCAGAAGGGTCTTCTCTGACCCGTCATCGAGGACGGCGTAAGTGTCCAGGACTTTATTCTGGTAGCTTAGTGTCACACGCACTACTTTTAGGAGTACTCGGGCTCCACTGCTGCTGGCGGGATCGATGTACATGACGCTCGCTTTGCTGCTGGATGGTGCGGGTGAAGGGCGCCGTCTGTTACTGTCGTGAAGTATGTCCAGATGGGCTCCATCGCACTTGGTGCACCTTTTCTTTAAGCGGCATTCGGCTGCCATGTGTGAGCGCGCACAGCGAAAACAGCGCTTGTTGGACTTTATCCATTGACTTGCTTCCTCCGCGTTCAGCTTGGGGAAGGAGTCACATTGCGCTAGCCAGTGTTCTTTCTCACAGTAGGGGCACACTATCTTCCACTTCTCCGTTCTGGAGGGGGTACTGTGGCTCCTGCTGCTCGGTACTGACTCCGATTGGTGCATCACAGTCACCGATCTTCTTCCATCATTTAGTCGTCTGGTTCCTTCTCTGGAGCCAGGGGTGCTCCGTCCGAATGTATCTAGCCGTAGGCTGCTGACTTCTCTCGCCAGGAAGTCTGCTAGATCGAGGAGGTTCGGTTCGGGGCCATTCGGGTCTCGGTGGTCTCTCTGCCGCCTAAAACGTTCCTGTCGAGCGGGCGGCAGCTTCTCCAAGATCCTTTCCACATTTGAGTTGGCGTAAAGTTCATGCCTCCCCTTCTCTCTCTGCGCTCCCAACATCCCTACCAGGGACTGCACTCTGATGGACAGGTCGTCCAGTGCTCGATTGTCTATTGCTGGGGGTAAGCGGTCGATGTGTCGGATCTCCTGGATCACGTAATCCCATATGCGCCCATACCTCTGGTCCAATGCTACCAGCGCTGCTGTGTATGGGGTGGTGGAAGTCGCGTAGGCGAGCGCTATATTATGTGCGCGGGGTACCTTTAAGTGCTTCAGTAGGATGGCGTATTTATGGCGTTCATCCAATACATCCACCAACATGGTCTCCAGACACATGCAGAGTTCTGTATACTGGGCCCGGTTCTCTTGGGTGAAGTCGGGTACCATAGGCGTGCCAATGTATGACGCTGACTGTGGATACATCGGCGAGCGTTGGGGGAGAGGCCTCCTAGGCGAGTCTCCTCCCGCTCCTTGGTATGGGCTGGTACCGGCAGTGTACCATGGCCCGCTTGTCCAGGTGCTGTTCCTCGGTGCGGGTCGTGCGTCGTGCTCACCCGGGTATAGAGTCGGGGGTCTGTAGCGCAGCTCCACGGGAGTATAGCCTGGGCTGTACCGGACCTCCTGGTCCGGTAGAGTACTGTGCTGTCGTCGGGCGTGGTTCTCCTCCTCTTGCTCTTCGTCTTCAGTTAGGTCATCCAGTGCTTGTAGTCTCTGGTTTAGCCTCTCCACAGGATATGCTGCTCCTTCCCGGTTGCTAGGTCTAGCTTGGACCGGTGGGGGGAGGTGGTCTGTGGGGGGTATAGACCTCGTCTGTTGGTCAAGTTCAGGGTTGTTTACTCGGCTAGGGGATGCCGCCCTGGAGGTGTGTCTAGACGAGTTCCTGGAGCCTCTGGCGGAGGGAGAGGGTGTTGTCCGTCTGATCAGCTGTTCTATTAGTTGCGCTTGCTGTCTGTCGCGCTCTGCGTCCCGTAGAGCACCAGCAGCTGCTCGCTGGCTGTCTGCTCGGTCTCGGGCCACATTCTCTTCCCTCTGAATGCGTCTTATTTCTAGACGTATATGCTCTTCTTCGCTCCGCTGCTGGATCTGCAGTCGGTCGCGTTCAGCAGCGGCGTTCAGGCTGATGAGGAAGGCCTGCTGTAGGGTCCTCTCTGCCTCGCTGGGAGAAGGCGGTTGTATAGGGGAGCCTTCCCTCGGGGTACTCCTTGCGGAGCCTTGGAGCTCTATCTCCACGGTGCTCTCCCCGTCTTCTTCCGTGCCGAGTTCTCTCTCGGTAGCGTTGTATTCCTCCCGGGACTCATCGGGGACTACTTCTTCAGTACTGGCGGGGTGTGAGGTCATGTCTGGTTCCCACTGGTCCCCACCGTGAGCTTGGTCAGTTACATTAGAACCCGTAGGGGCCTCTATGGTCGGGGTAGTCTGGGCGTTGGGGTTAGACATACTTTTACTTTCTAGTTTTACCGCGTTTACTGTTAGTAGAAGACTAGGTTGTTGACTGACAGCGTAAGCCTCTAAGTACTGAGGGAGCCGTCGTTCGCGCTGCGGGCGTTGGTTAGGAGGATCGTTTCGTGGAGTGTTCATCATAGGCCATTTCAATATTAATAACACTATATTAATATTACACTAATTACCCTCCGGCTCGAAGGACCAATTGTAACTGAGGGGTACAATTCCCTGACTGTATTGTTAGATATGATACTTACTACCACTACCTCTTGTACTTTAGACTCTGGCCACCCAGTACTAGGCATAAATAATTATGGTAAACACTCCCACGTAGATGAAACGATCCAACACAAATGTACCAAGTCAAAAGTCTGCGTTTAATAATAATTAATACATAGCAAAAGGTATGTAGAGCAATCACTTAATTACATTTATGATTTGAAATAGGATGCACTTTTATGGCAAATGAGTATTCGTTGGTATATCAATAGAGAACGTCCAATCTCTGGTGGCGCAGGCGGTAAATATACAACCTGGAATATTTAAGGAATAATAGCAATGATACTTTAATGATTATAGAACTGGATACACTAGGGGGGAATTCCGGTCGCTTGTAAGACAACTGGAGAAGGGGGGGGGGGGGGGTAGAGTCTGGCTGTATCCGTCTGGCCGAGGGTATCCTGGGAGAACCCACGGTTGTGCGGCTCGGTGCCTCAGCGATCCTCGATCCACAGATGAAAGCAGTTGGACTCTCTGTGGGCCGGCTTCCTCCGGTCCACGATGGAGAGACGTGAAGCGACCTCGTCGTGTAGAGCGTCTCCTCACCTGTCGTCCTCTCCGGGGGGGGGGTTTCCAACACACGGCAGTGTTGGTCTTTATCCATAGAATAATCACTGTATACAAAGCACAATCCGTGCCTGGGAAGGCGGGCTGTCGTCGGTAGAATAATCCGGTATGCAGGTCCACTCGCTCGTCGGCTCTGGGGCTCCTCGGGTGCAGCCTCACATGGGGTCGGCCACCCTGGATAAGCAGCCAGTTCTCTGCCCGAAACGATGGGGTACTGACTACGATAGTATTCTCACCGCACGAAGCACTACATATGAATAGACTATTATTAGCTTAATAGACTACGTCCAACTCGACGATATAGTGCCAAATATGACTATTCAAATATTAATATACACGATGTCTCAATACCGATGGTAGGCCGAACTTGGCCTTACTCCCACACGTGGCGTCGCGGGGAGGCTTTACGTCTGTCACTCTATTGGAGGGTAAGAAACTGGACTAAAAAGGAAGTCCTACTTTAGTAGCGCAGTATATATACGCACTATGAACAAATAGTACCGTTAGTGGTGCGGTAGCCAGATTCCTACGCGGAACTAGGACTTGTTCGTACATGTTGAGCGGTACGTTTGAACTGGGTCTGGGGGGTATGGCAGCCTGGCACCAAGGTCTCGACCAATAGTAGAATGGAGACTATTATGGGATGTTCAGTAGGCTAGAATGGATATTCAATGCATATTGTACAAGGAATATACAAGGGATATCAGGGAATATTAGAGAATATACAAATACAATTAAATATATATATACAAATAAATATATATATTCGGTTTAATCTGGCCCTTCACAACATATATTATATTGTAGAAATCATCGGAATAGAGAAACGCACAATTTCTATCAGTTGACAACACAAAGCCGTGTGTCATTTATTTCGCAGTAGCACAAGTGACAGCTGTCAGAACTATGCCGGGCTAGCATATGGATAAAAGTTCCCATATTATGTGCATTACACAAACTAAAAACAGATATTACATTACATTACACAAACTAAAAACAGATATTACATTACATTACACAAACTAAAAACAGATATTGTCTGAATTACTAGAAGAAAGAAATGCACCACCTTTGACGGATAGTAATTTATTAATTTCCTATGATTTCTTTTGGTCTAATAAATGTTTAAGGTTCTTAGATGGATCCCCTGCTGCCTCCTCCTCCTCTTCCTCCTCCTCTTCCTCCTCTTCCTCCTCCTCCTCCTAATCCTCCTCCTCATCTTCCTCCTCATCCTCCTCCTCCTCCTCCACGGGGAGCAGCGTACTGGCTCATATTAAATGGCAGGCCATGCATTATGCAGCAGCTTAGGCCACCGCGCCGGGTCTCCATGTCCTCGGCTACAGTCCACCTGTCGCTGCTCTGGTCGTAGTGCTCCACGTTGGAGATGGAGGTGAAGCCATTGTAGCCTCCGACCACGAAGAGCAGGTCGTCCAGCACCGCGATGCCAAAGCTGCTGCGGGGGGTGAGCATGTCGGGCAGGGCGCTCCAGGAGTCAGTCAAGGGGCTATAGGCCTCCACGCTACGCAGGGTGTTTCTACCGTCCCACCCTCCCACCTGAGGACAGGACACATGAGAGGAATGTTTTAGTGTGTGGCTCAGGCAGGCAGACACTGTATTAATCCATTTAGGGAAATGAGGGCATCACAGAAGCACTGCAAATCAAATGATACAGTACATATCTATAAAAATATCTAGTATAAAACATTTGTCTCCGTGTGCACCTACCGCATAGACATGTCCTCCGTATGCAGCGACTCCCAGTCCACAACGCCTGCTGCTCATGGGGGCGATCAGAGTCCACTGGTTGGTGTCTGGGCTGTAGCACTCAGCTGTGAGCAGACACACTCCACCACAGATGTAAACCTGTAATAAAAAAGAATATTCTAATTTAGTTTATATATTCCATTTTATTTCATTCTACTTTAATTGTCTGTTAATGTTGATGCACCAAAGGACCCAGACACATATTTTGCATTATGCAAGCTTACTTGGCAATAAAGACATTTCTGATTTCTGATCTAACGTTCCTTGTGTTCATCTACCACCATGTGTCCCTCAGTTCCACCCACCTTGCCCTGGAGGGCTGCTGCCCCTGCGTCGCTCCTGTGCTCCAGCATGGGTGAGATCACTGTCCACTGGTTGGTTTCAGGCTCGTAGCGCTCAGCGGTGTTCAGTGCCCCGCGTCTGTTGAACCCTCCCATGGCGTAGATACAGCCGTCCAACGCGACCACGCTGACGTCAGAGCGGCATGAGTGCATGGGAGCCGCCTGCAGCCAGCTGCGAGTGACAGGGTTGAACCTGCACACACTGCTGAGAGTCTTTCGATCGTCCGAGCCACCGACGCAGTAGACCAGACCGTGGAGATAATCGGTGCCGTGCCAGGCCCGGGGACTCTCCCCCTCAACGCTCACGTCCATCCATCCACCGGCTCGGATATTGTAAGCCTCCATGGTCAGGATGCCGCCACCCAGGCCTCCGATGGCCAATAGGAC
Source organism: Notolepis coatsorum (assembly GCF_963971535.1). Lineage (NCBI taxonomy): Eukaryota > Metazoa > Chordata > Actinopteri > Aulopiformes > Paralepididae > Notolepis > Notolepis coatsorum. Next base: position 22,415 of record NW_028174873.1, on the reverse strand, counting down.
CTCCTGGGGCAGGCGTGGGCGCATCAGGGGGTTTGGGAGCCTGTCGGAGCCAGGGGGGTTCAGGACGCTGAGGATGAGGGGCCTGCAGTCGTGGCTGTCCCTCACCACAGGGTTGTTCTGGACGTTGTTCAGCAAGTAGTCAGGCCTCATCAAGCCCATGCGAACCTGGGAAGAGACAAGCAGACAGCGGGTACAACTTAGACATCGGTTGTAGATGGTTTCTGTTGCTAGGGAACAGTTTGGACCCAAATGTTTGAGAACCACTGTACTAGGGAACCTAGTGTTGTTTTAATGTAATGCACAGTAATACAATTAGTCACCTTGGGCAGCAGCAAAGGGATGTGTGTTTTACGCTCCTCACGGGAGTGGTCAATCCAACGGAGGACGGCCTCGAACACCGTCTCCTCGCTCTTCACGTTCAGATCATCCCTCTCGATGATGTCCACCAGTTGCTGCAGGGACAGCTCCACAAACTCCTGTGAGACGTGCAACATCTCCTCAAAGTGGCACACGATGCAGAGATGGGCCTTGCGCTTCAGGCCAGGGCAGTTGTAGTTGTCCGCGAACCTCCAGATGCCGACACAGTTTTCCAGAGACAGCTGGCATTCTAGGAAGTCAGAGCACGCTCCTACTATGCCAGTGACGAGAAGCTGGTCTGCAGCCACCAGAAGCTCTTCCATGTTCTCTGCTGTCACCAGCACAAAGCGTGTGTAGGAGTACTCTATGATGAGCTGCATCATACCCGGGGACACCCCAGGGATAGTGTAGACTGCTTTCTCTGAGTCGCTCCAGCGAGTGAAGAGGGCTCTGTGGGACGCAGAGTATAGAGATATCTGATGAGTAAACAGTAAGCAACATTCTGTCCTGTGGTCATATATTTTCACTGTATCTTTTCACTGTATCTTTCACAGTATAGTTTTACAGTAAAAGTACAGTATAGTATCTGTTTACAGTAGAAGTATAGTATCTGTTTACAGTAGAAGTACAGTATAGTATCTTTTTACAGTAGAAGTACAGTATAGTATCTGTTTACAGTAGAAGTACAGTATAGTATCTGTTTACAGTAGAAGTACATTATAGTATCTGTTTACAGTAGCGGTACAGTATAGTATCTTTTTACAGTAGAAGTACAGTATATTATCTGTTTACAGTAGAAGTACAGTATAGTATATTTTTACAGTAGAAGTACAGTATATTATCTGTTTACAGTAGAAGTACAGTATAGTATCTAGTAGAAGTACAGTATAGTATCTTTTTACAATATTTTTACAGTAGAAGTACAGTATAGTATATTTTTACAGTAGAAGTACAGTATAGTATCTGTTTACAGTAGAAGTATAGTATAGTATCTGTTTACATTAGAAGTACAGTATAGTATCTGTTTACAGTAAACGTACAGTACAAGCTAACCTGAACCAAGCTAGCCTGAACCAAGCTAAGCTGAACCAAGCTAACCTGAACCAAGCTAGCCTGAACCAAGCTAAACTTACCTGAAATAGTCACTGCAGTCACACAAGAGGGCCTTGTGGGCATTCAACTCAGTGCTGTTGACTTTAATAACCACATCACAGAACCTTCCCTCCAGACTCAGCTCATTAAGGATTGTACGGGACATTGTTTCCTTTTCCATGTGGGGATTTAAAATTGTATCTACAGAATATATTCAAGCTTACAGACAAATAGCCGGAAACAACAAGTGAGATCTTCACTTGTCTTTTGAGATCTGAGATATTCTGAGAGAATTGTTGAGAATGTTCTATTATGACATCATATTGTGACATCACAAATGTTCTAGAATGTACTATTATGACATCATACTGTGACATTGCAAATGTTCTAGTATGTACTATTATGACATCATACTGCAACATCACAAATGTTATAGTTGTTCTATTATGACATCATACTGTGACATCACAAATGTTCTAGAATGGTCTATTATGACATCATACTGTGACATCACAAATGTTCTAGAATGTACTATTATGACATCATACTGTGACATCACAAATGTTCTAAAATGATTCTATTATGACATCATACTGTGACATCACAAATGTTCTAGAATGTTTGATTATGACATCATACTGTGACATCACAAATGTTATAGAATGGTCTATTATGACATCATACTGTGACATGACAAATGTTCGATTATGACATCATACTGTGACATCCAGTGATGGGAATAACGGCGTTATAAATAACGGCGTTACTAACAGCGTTAGTTTTTTCAGTAATGAGTAATCTATTACTCTTCCAATCTTAATAACGCCGTTACTGTTACTGCCAAAAAATGCGGCGCGTGACTAAAATTGAAGCTGTTTTTTTCATCAGACAGATCTCTGCGCTGAGAAGCAATACTTTTTTTCCTTGGTTAGTGGGCAGTGCGCGATTGGCTGTGGTTGAGTAAAATGTCATGGTAAGCCAATCAGAGGTAGAGGTGGGCGGGTGTTCGAAAGAATCCAGAGTCTGACACACAGCGACAACACAACTCAGTCAACGACAGACCGCGGTTCCGCGTACGTTTTGATAGTTTGTTTGGCGAGCCCAAATAATCCAAAACTAATCCAACGAACAACACAAGCGAGCAGTCAACGACAGACCGCGGGTCCATGAGCGTTTTTTGTTCACTCTTGTGTTAGTTGTGTTGCAGCGCAGGGCACTACAGTAGTGGAGGCTACAGCCTAATCAACAGTGCTGCACTTCCTGGTTTAATAGCACAGTCGTCAGGTGCTCAGATATATATATATATATATATCTGTATGTCATGCATGTCTTAAATGTCATGATTAGATTAGTTTAGATGATTAGATTAGATTCTTATATCTGTATGTTGTGTATGTCATAAATGTCATGAATTGAAAATGGGGGACCCTGATGTAAACAAGACGAAAGTCTCTCTGGTCTGCATCCCCTTAACAATTGTGTGTATTGAGCTGTACTGTACTGTACCCATTCTGCAATCTGTTCATTAAAATGTGCAATCAATCAGTATATATTTGTTATTTATTTTGGTATAGTGCTTAACAAGCATAATTTAATGTTGCCCAGTTGTGGCCTGTTGAGGGGCAATACATATCAAAAGTTCCAAAACATCTATTGTGTTTGTATTTGTATGATCCACTATATAAACATAGTAATTATAATATCTACATACATGGCATTTGATTGGAGGCTAGTCTCACTTTGTCCCACAGCAACATTAAAATAGTTTAGATTTGTGTATGTTGTTTATGTAACAAATTTACTTGAAAGTAACGCAATAGTTACTTTCTGAAGTAACTAGTTACTTTTATAATTTGTAAGTAATTTAGTTACTTTTTGGAAGAAGTAACTAGTAACTGTAACTAGTTACTTTTTAAAAGTAACTTGCCCAACACTGGTGACATCACAACGGAACATGTTTGATTTCAATTTGAATAATTTTAATAATATGTTGACATTAAAAAAGTACAAATAAAATGATAAAACAAAGATACAAATTATAATAAAATATTTAAGTAAAATGTATAGAAATAAAGAAAAATAAGACAATGAAATAAAGAAAATAATTCATTTAAAAGCTATTGTAAAAAGGTAAGTTTTGAGCAGTGCCAACCGAGTCTGCTGTCCTAACAGACTTGGGGTCTGTAGGGTAAGCACTTATTCCCTCCGCCCTGAACATTTATGGAGATGTATGGGCATTTTAAGTCAGTGATAAAAGTGTCTTTCAAGGATAAGTGAGCTCCTGCACTGATTATTATAGTTCAATATTCAATATTTGATCACCAAAACCCCCCAAAAAGCATAAAAAGGCCCCTCCCCGCCCAAAAAGGGCCCCTAAAAATAGCACAGGCGCAGTGCCGTTTTCCGCCTTTGAGCACTTGCCCCTCTAACGTCCTGTGCACGTCCCTGGACTTAACATTGTGCTTAACATTTTTTAAATAAACATTCTTTTTTTAAATGGCTAAAAGTGATTTTCTAATTTTGCAACCGTGGGTCGGTACTTTTAACCCTGTGAGGCCCAAATTAAAAATACATTAGTAACTTCAGAGGCCAGAGGGTGAGACCTATAAACACATGAAGGTTGCCGTGACTGAAAAAAAAGGTTGAGAAACGCTGGTATATGGTGTGGCTCTCACAGTGGCTCTCACTGAGAAACATTGCTTTATACTGAAAACTAGGGTAAGCCATTTTTAAGTTTATTAGTGAATCTTAAAAGTGAGGAACCAGCTGACTTGATTAAAGGGGCGTGTTTAAAACGGCCATTTTGTTTTGTTAAGTGCCCCCATTAAGGGCCAGGTGTTAAGACAGCACTAATTAGTGATAGTGATTTAAAGGCTTGCTGGTGTAGCGTCAGCGAAGCGTCGAGAAACGAAGAGGGACAAAGAGGAGGAGTTATCCTGGAGTTCACCGCCGAGGGATCCACCGATCCACCCAGTGCTAAGTACACCATAATCCTATATTTCCCTCCCACACTGCTATTTCTCTACTTCCTCCCTGCCACTCTCGACAATACAATGTGTCTCATACCTATATCCACAATCTGCTCCTCCAGAACTGACTCTACCCATCCACGACAGTTTGCTAGTAACCCGGCTAATCTCTCCTACCCTCCTACAGCCACTAATACACCTGTCACAGTACGGGGAGGCTTATGGAATTGTCAATCAGCAGTCAAGAAAGCTGACTTCATTACTGCCTACGCCCATAGTCTAAATCTGCAGCTCCTGGCTCTAACTGAGACCTGGATAACCCCCAATAACTCATCAACACCTGCAGCATTATCTACAAACTATAACTTCACTCACACACCTCGACCTTCCAGACGGGGTGGAGGCACTGCCCTCATGACATCTCCTTCATGGGCTACAAACGTAACACCACTCCCAGAACTGTCACTCTCCTCTCTCGAATATCATGCAGTATCTGTCTCTAATCCTTTCAATCTCACCATTGTTACACTCTACCGCCCTCCAGGTCCGCTCGATCACTTCACAGATGAGCTGGACATGCTTCTTAGCTCCTTACCGGAAGATGGTACCCCTCTCCTTCTACTGGGCGACTTCAACCTGCCTGACTCATCTCAGTCAGTCATAGTAGTCTCCCTCCTACAATCGTTTGACCTGACTCCCACTGCCATGCCTCCCACCCACAAAGCAGGCAACTCCTTGGATCTCATATTTTCCCGTAACTCCAGCATCATTAACACCACGGTAACTCCCCTACATGTATCTGACCATTCCTTCATATCCTTCTCACTAACTCTCATGCTTAACCGAAAGGTCTTCACCCCAACTCAAACAGTCTCACTCAGACGCAACCTGCCCTCCCTATCCCCCTCCACCCTCTCCTCTGACATACTATCCGCTCTACCTTTGAGTGACACCTTCTCTGCTCTCTCCACAGAGATGGCAACCTCCACCCTCCTTTCAGCCCTGGCAACCTCCTTCGACAAGCTCTGTCCCCTCGTTGAGAAACCTGCCCGCCGTTCCCCACCCAGTCCATGGCTGACAGATCCAGTGAGAGAACAAAGACAGGTCCTGAGAGCAGCTGAAAGGAAGTATAGAAAGTCACGCCTCACTGCTGACATCGACACATATCACAACCTCTTGTTAACATTCTCCAAAACCATCACTAATGCCAAAGCTTCTTTCTTCCACCATAGGATCGAGGCCTCTGCCAAGAATCTTCGCAAACTGCATGCTACCATGTCCTCCCTCCTCACTCCCCCCCCACCCCCCCCTCCCTCATCTTTCTCTGCCGAAGACTTTGCGATCTTCTTTGAGGAAAAAGTGGAGAACATCCGCAGCTCCTTCTCCCAACCCCCACCCATTCCAAATGCTGAATCGAGAACCTCATCCTTCACTCTGTCATCTTTCTCTCCCATTACAGAAGCAGAGACCCTGACACTGGTAACGTCAAACCGTCCGACTACTTGCCAGCTGGACCAGCTACCCTCCCCACTCCTCCAGACCATAGCACCAGACATCCTCCCATTCCTAACTGCAACCATCAACTCCTCACTCAACTCGGGGGTGGTCCCCACCTCCCTAAAACAAGCCAGAGTCACGCCGCTCATAAAAAAACCAACCCTGAACCCTACTGTCATAGGCAACTACCGTCCTGTCTCTCTTCTCTCCTTCCTTTCTAAAACACTTGAACGTGCTGTATCCAACCAACTTACTACTTATCTCTTACAGAATGACCTCCTAGACCCTAATCAGTCAGGCTTCAGGACTGGTCACTCCACAGAGACAGCCCTCATTGCGGTCACAGAGGCACTTCACTTAGCAAAAGCGAAAGGCCTCTCCTCTGTCCTGATTCTCCTAGATCTATCTGCAGCCTTCGACACAGTCAACCACCAGATCCTCCTTGCGGCCCTCGCAGGAATGGGAGTGGCTGGCTCTGCGCTGACATGGCTGTCATCATACCTCAATGACCGCTCCTACCAAGTGTCATGGAGAGGGACCCTGTCGGCCACCCGCCCCCTGCGGACGGGTGTCCCCCAGGGCTCGGTTTTAGGACCCCTTCTCTTCTCCCTCTACACTAAATCACTGGGTAACATTATCACGTCTCATGGCTTCTCCTACCATTGTTATGCCGACGATACTCAACTCTTCCTCTCCTTCCCTCCCTCAGATATCCACGTCTCTGTGCGGATCTCGGCCTGTCTGTCCGACATCTCAGCCTGGATGACGTCCAACCACCTCAAACTGAACCTAAGCAAAACAGAATTGCTCCACCTGCCGGCCAAATCCTCCCCCCTAACCGACCTTTCAATCACAGTCGAGAATGCAGCTGTGACTGCGTCCCCGACCGCCAAGAACCTTGGTGTTGTCCTCGACGACCAGTTGAACTTCTCTGCTCACATCGCAGCGACGACCAGAACCTGCCGATTCCTCCTGAGCAACGTCAGAAGGATACGCCCCTTCCTGACAAAAGAAGCCACCCAACTCCTCGTCCAATCAACAGTCATCTCCCGCCTCGACTACTGCAATGCACTGCTCGCTGGCCTCCCGGCCACTGCCACTAAGCCTCTTCAACTCATTCAGAACGCAGCGGCCCGCCTGATCTCAAACCTACCGAAGTCGGCCCATGTCACCCCACTTCTTAGGGACCTGCACTGGCTCCCCATTGCTGCACGAATCCGCTTCAAGGCCCTCGACCTAGCATACCGTGCGGCAAAGGGAACCGCTCCCGCCTACCTCCGGTCAATGGTCTCTAACTACACACCCTCAAGACCCCTACGCTCTGCATCTTCTGGCCGCCTCAGACCTACTCCTATCCAAGCTCCGGGAGGGTCATCAAAGAGAAGTCGCCTATTCTCAGTCCTTGCCCCACAATGGTGGAATGAACTACCCACCCCAGTTAGGACAGCCGAATCACGTCCAATCTTTCGCCGTCGACTAAAGACGCACTTCTTCAACCATTATCTGAATTAAAAAAAAATAAAAAATAATCTAACCCTAACTAACCGTACTGTCATGCACTTGTCCTAATAAACTAACCTACACTGTAGCACTCAACACTTTGATGAACATTGTTGCTCAGCTGATAGAGTTGTGCCCTTCCTGATGGCTTGTCGTACAGAACTTGTAAGTCGCTTTGGATAAAAGCGTCAGCTAAATGACTAAATGTAAATGTAAATGTAAATGTGGCTCTTTGTGGTACCACAGTGATTTTTGTGGCTCTTAGTCTCTGACTGGTTGGCCACCCCTGCACTAGTGTATACCTCTGTGTTGCTGAAGAAATTATGACAGACATAGTTTATATCTAGTCTTGCTTAGGTGGTAGTTGTTTCTGTGTGTGTGTTGCATGATGTCTCATTCACCAAGGACGTACAACAAAAAGTGCTTTCTCTTAGGGCCATTTGAGACCTTTTGGGCCGATTTTGGGATTCACCACCCATCCCAATAAAACATATATAATTAATATTATATTATAATATATTGTATATATTCATCTCAAATGGCCCTAAGACATTTACATTTACATTTAGTCATTTAGCTGAACGCTTTTATCCAAAGCGACTTACAAGTTCTGTACGACAAGTCATCAGGAAGGGCACAACTCTATCAGCTGAGCAACAATGTTCATCAAAGTGTTGAGTGTTACAGTGTAGGTTACTTTATTAGGACAAGTGCATGACAGTAAGGTTAGTTAGGGTTAGATTTATTTATTATAATTCTTTTTCAGATAATGGTTGAAGAAGTGTGTCTTTAGTCGACTGCAAAAGATTGGACGGGATTCGGCTCCTAACTGGGGTGGGTAGTTCATTTCACCATTGTGGGGCAAGGACTGAGAATAGGCGACTTCTCTCGGAGCTCGGATAGGAGTGGAAAGAGAAAGCCCTTTTTGTCGTAAGTCCGTTGGAGAATGAGACCCCCTGTCTTGTGCTGCATAGATAATAAATAATAACCTTGTCTTGTGTTGCTTAGAACAGTGGTTCTCAAACTGTGGTACGCGTACCACTAGTGGTACTTGGTGGTACTGCCGGTGGTACTTGAAAACATTTACAAAAGAGCACAATTTTTTTTTGCAGTCAGGCCACTGAACTTAGAAGCAGGCCAGGCCAGTGTCCCTCCTTCATTCGGTTTCACTGTAAAAGTCCATGAGGAAATCAACGGGGCGATTATCCGTGCGCGGCTCGAATGTGCTTGCGTGCATGTATAATATTGATCATCTAGCGTTTATTTGAAAACGATTCATAAAAAGGCAGACGAATATCAACGTTGTGGAATATTCCAGTAAAAGGCGATTTTCATAGAATGCTCCAGAATGGGCTGTTTTTTATCTGAAAACGGGTGCTTTTCTAAATGCTCTGAAACGGAAATGCTGCGATAAAAAAACAATCTGCCTTGACAGCACTGACTGGAAAATAGTCTTTGATAATGCGATGGGCAGATTAGTTGAGCTTATAGGACTAGATATTACAATCCCTTAGATAATCAGCACTTTTTTTGAATGGGGTAGTGGTAAAAGCTTCACTGGGGTCTTCAGGTGGGCACCCTCCTTCATTGGTGTTTCGTTGACAGGCCCACGACACCTCCGAAGGGCTCAACGGCAACACCTGGCGTCCCAGGTGTGCCCCCCTCTGCTTTTACCCCTCGATGATCATTTTGCAGCCCAGTTGGGGTCCTTTCTCTTAATCCATAGCCATCTGCTGCTTCGTTCGGCAGCCTCTGACAGTGTTTTGACAGCTTGTCGGAATGCCTGTCCTCGCACTCCCATCCCCTTAAGAAGCTTGGTTGTGGACATGGCAACAAATCCTCTAGAACCAACCTCCACCGGAAGCACCTGGGCATGCCAGCCGCGTTGTTCTGCCTCGGCTGCTATGTCGGAGTACTTCAGTCGTTTACGTTCATATGCTTCACCAACTGCAGCCTCCCATGGTACAGTTAGTTCCACAATGAATACAGACTTCTGGGAGGTTGACCACAAGACCATGTCCGGCCTGAGGTTAGTTGTAATTATCTCAGGCGGAAAGATTAGTTTCTGGTCCAAGTCAACCTGCATTCTCCAATCCCGGGCAGTGTCCAGGAGGGTTGCCTCCACTCTTGCAGATGGCTTTGCTGGGAGCTGTCCTGCTCTTACAAAAGAAGTGGTGTTTGAGTGTCTAGGCATTGGGGGAGGGAGGGCATTGTTGGTAGTTCTCCTTCCTTCCAGGGTGATTGCCAGTTGTCTTAGGACCTGGTTGTGTCTCCAGGTGTAGCGCCCTTGGGACAAACTGGTTTTGCAGCCGGTGAGGATGTGCCTCAGTGTTGCGGGGGTTTGGCAAAGCGCACAAGAAGGATCTTCTCCAAACCACTGGTTTAGGTTCTTGGGCGTGGGGAGAACATCATAGGTGGCTCTGATGATGAAGCTGATTTGGCTTCCTTCCATCTCCCAAAGATCCTTCCATGTGAGCTTACGATGCTCCAGGTTTTCCCAGCTAGTCCATTGGCCCTGTTTGGACTGTGAGACTACCTTTGCGCATCTGTCTGCCTCCTCTTGTTGCCGAACCTGAGCCACCACCAGCTTTCTCCTCTGGGTTGATGTTGCCTTGTGCCATGTGGGTCGACTTGTCCCAAGTCCAAACCCACCTCTTCCATGCTGCACCTGTCCTACAATGTCTCCATGCCTGAGAGCAGATTTTGCTTGCTGTACGGCCTCAGATGGGATCCATTTCCTCCCAGTTGCCAGTCTGGGAGCAGCCGCTCGGATCACTTCATCTTGAGACTCGGTCAGGGTCACGTTCAGCCTCACTTTGGTGCATTTAAACTCCTCTATGAGGCTAGAGACAGGCAATTCCAGGGCCCCGTGTCCATACAAGCCGATGTTGCTGAGGCAACGCGGGAGGCCAAGCCACTTCTTGATGTATGAACTGACTGTCCTCTCCAGCTTCTCGACTTTGGTCATGGGGATCTCGTAGACCGTTAGAGGCCACATCAGGCGGGGGAGCAATCCAAACAGCAGGCACCAGAGTTTCAGCTTTCCAGGGAGCAAGGTCTTGTCTATGCTGACAAGGCCTTTGATGGTTTCTTCCCTCAGCTGCTCACTCTGGTCTGAGTCTTTGAGGCTCGCGTTGGCTCTTGACTGGCAGTTCTGACACCAAAGGAATGGGTGTATCCTTAATGTGGAACCTCTGGTCCACGAGTTTTCCTTTGACGATGGAAATGCTCCTGGATTTGCTGGGTTTGAACTTCATCCGTGCCCATGTCATGTTGGCATGAAGCTTTCCCAGCAGACGTTTGGTGCATGCTATGGTTGAGGTCAAGGTGGTCATGTCATCCATGTAGGCGCGAATAGGAGATAGACGCTGTCCAGATTGCAGACGTTCTCCTCCCACAACCCACTTGGAAGCTCGAATGACCACTTCCATTGCCATGGTGAAGGCTAGTGGGGAGATGGTACATCCAGCCATTATTCCCACTTCCAAAGATTGCCATGATGTTGTGTATTCTGTTGTTTTGATACAGAATTGCAGATCTTGGAAGTAATTTCTCACCAGGTTTGTGATGGTATTTGAGATGTGGAAGAAGTTGAAGGCTGTCCAGATGAGAGAATGGGGGACGGATCCAAAAGCGTTGGCTAGGTCCAGGAATAAGACGTGCAGGTCTCTTCCTTCCCTTTTGGCAGATTGGATTTGGTGCCATATCATGCTTGTATGTTCCAAGCATCCTGAGAAACCAGGAATGCCGGCCTTCTGCACAGATGTGTCAATCAAGTTGTTTTGCTTCAGGTATGTTGTCATCCTTTTAGCAACAATGCTAAAGAAGACCTTCCCTTCAACATTCAGCAGGTTGATCTGCCGGAATTGATCGATGTTTGAGGCATCCTTCTCCTTGAGGATTACTACTCCCCCTGCTCTTCGCCACGCTTTTGGGATGGTTTGCTTTGTCCACATCACCTTCATTTGCCTCCACAGATAGCGTAAGATATTTGGGGAGTTTTTATACAGCTGGTATGGAACTCCATTTGGTCCTGGAGCCGAAGCTGCCCTTGCCTTCCTCACTGCTTCCTCAACCTCCCTCCACCTTGGAGGACAGTCATCCAACTGGTGTTCTGGTTGAGGAATTGGTGGCATGTCTGTTGGTAGTTCCCTCTGTTCATATCTTTTGCTGTGTGAGTTGTTTTCAGATGGTCCTCAAACTCCCTCTTTGGCACCTTAAGTGACCCGCTCTTTTCCTTTGTGAAGAGTCCTTTCACAAATCTGAAGGGATCCTTGTAGAAGGATGTTCTCGCTCTTTCCTTCCTCTTGCGTCGAGTCCTGAGGTTATCAGCTCTCCGCAGTCTTCCCAGGCGTCCCTTCAGGTCTGTTTCCAGGAGGTCGATGCCCACTCTTTCCTCCAATGAGGCTCTCTTCCATTGCTTCCTCAAGTCCCTTCTCTCTTTGACAAGGCGCTGGATTTCTTGCTGCCTTCTGGACTTGGGAGGGGTTGTTGGTGTCATGTCCTTCTTTCCTGTCTCTTTTGTTCCGAACCTTTCTGCTCCATAGAAGTAGATCAGATCGCCCATTTTATCCAGTTTCTTTTCCACTGTTCCTTTGATTCCGTCTGGATTTTGATCAAGTCTGCATCGATTGTCGCCCACTCTTTCTTGCTGCTGGACTTTGGCCACTTCACATGCGGTCTGTGGCCTTGCATGTTCTTCTCCAAAGAAGGTTGCAAGTGACTTGGTTCCAAGTTCTCTGATGTGCTTGACTTACTTTCAGCCACTGGGGTACTGATGCTCGGTGGACTGTGGGTTAAATCCTGCCGCTGAGCTTCACTCGCCTGACTTGACCTTTCTCTCAGAAGATAATGGCCAATGCGAGGTCCCGGCCTCACTTTCTTCAAGCACTTCATCCGGCCTTGATGTATTCGTAGGCCTCTGATGGATGTTACCTTGGACCAGCCACAGCTACATACTCTGTGCTCCTGTCCTTCAGTTGATGTGCCGATTATCTGGTTCATCGTCATGTTCATTCCAGGGTCAGTTACCGGGTGGTCAGCCGATGAGTCATCTTCCGCCCCCGCTCTCGCAGACGCTAGGGGTGTTTTTCTCTTTAAACTTTTCGTAGCAATGAGGGGTGGCTTTTGTGCACTTAATTAAGTGACGGAGCCTGCCATCATGGATAGCTAGTCCATGACAGCCCCGTTGGGGTCTTTCCTTCCTGTCAGCTGTCTTTCCAAGCAGTCACATGGTCTTTCCCTTGTTGTCAGCTGCACTTTCACAGCAGTCACTGGATTTCTCCAGCTTATCAGTTGAGCTTATAGGACTAGATATTACAATCCCTTAGATAATCAGCACTTTTTTTGAATGGGGTAGTGGTAAAAGCTTCACTGGGGTCTTCAGGTGGGCACCCTCCTTCATTGGTGTTTCGTTGACAGGCTCACGACACCTCCGAAGGGCTCAGCGGCAACACCTGGCGTCCCAGGTGTGCCCCCCTCTGCTTTTACCCCTCGATGATCATTTTGCAGCCCAGTTGGGGTCCTTTCTCTTAATCCATAGCCATCTGCTGCTTCGTTCGGCAGCCTCTGACAGTGTTTTGACAGCTTGTCGGAATGCCTGTCCTCGCACTCCCATCCCCTTAAGAAGCTTGGTTGTGGACATGGCAACAAATCCTCTAGAATCCTTTAGACACATAGCCATAATTTAAAACATAGATTAGGCGATATTAACGTTAACATTGGCGCCGATGGTGGCATTCAGCCGGTAAAAAGGAAAACCCGGCGTGGCGCTCAAAGTGTTAAAAACATGAAATAAACACAAAAAAGTGCAACAAAAGTGCAACTAGGGCTAAAAACCCAATGAAATAAAATAATAATATATAATATAATGCTTCTTAGCAGATTTCTTAGCTTAACATAACAGACCTAAGTTTGGGGGAACTAATGGGATAACTGGGGTTGCAACAAAAGTGCAACTAGGGCTAAAAACCCAATGAAATAAAATAATAATAATAAATAATTGTTCTTCTTAGCAGACTTCTTAGCTTAACACAACAGACCGACAGTAAGTTTGGGGGAACTAATGGGATAACTGGGGTTGCAACAAAAGTGCAACTAGGGCTAAAAACCCAATGAAATAAAATAATAATATTAATAATAAATAATATATCCTTCTTAGCAGACTTCTTAGCTTAACATCCCAGGGAACTAATGGGATAACTGGGGATGTTGTTTGCTCCTGACAAGAGTCTCAAAGTCTGGAGTGATGGTAGACAAAGCAACTCGGAGGTCATGCTCACTGTCCAATCAGTTCCTCTGCTTTGTCTTCAGCTGGACCAGAGCTGAGAAGCCACTTTCACAAAGATAGGTAGTCAAAAAAAGATATTATAAAAAAATAAAAAATAAAAAAATTACACATCCCACTCAAAATGGCCCACCAGTTGAGAAACACTGGCTTAGATAATAGATAGTAACCCTGTCTTGTGTTGCTTAGATAATAGATAAAACCTATAACCCTGTGTTGTGTTACTTAGATAATATATAACACATAACCCTGTGTTGTGTTACTAAGATAATATATAACAAATAACCCTGTGTTGTGTTACTAAGATAATATATAACACATATAACCCTGTGTTGTGTTACTAAGGTAATATATGACCTTAATAACAATACAATGCCAAGTGAAAGCCATTCAGGTCATACTGTTTTCATGCATTCCCCCCCCCCCCCTTCAAGTGAATAAACACATACATAACTGTGCCTGGTGTGTCTCTATGATGATGCCACATACAATGACAAGTGGAAACTACTCTATATGGGCATAGTGTTCAGCACTGGGCCTAGTTAGTTTAAATTGTGGCTGTGTCGCCCTCTAGAGGGGAGTGGAGGGTGTCGCAGCTGGTGTCCCCAGCAGAGCTGAGCTGTTGCACAGCCCAAGGGCATCTGGAGATCAGAGTCACTAGCTGGTTGTACTCGAGTGTTTACGTTCCTCTGTTCTCCTCCGTCTCTGTCACTAGACACGACACACGTCACATGTTTCTGACATGGATCCTGTTCCAAATGTGTATTTCATAACCAGTGATGCCACAGATTACTTGTAAAAATAATCTGATTACTGATTACTGATTACTCCTTTAAAAAGTTATCTAGTTACTTTACTGATTACTTGATTATCAAAGTAGGTTACGAAGTCGTCGTCGTCCCCACTGCTGCTGCCACAACATAAGAATGACAAGAGTTTTTATTTTATTTTTTATAATGCTTTATTGAAAGTGCATAATGTCATAAATCATGATTGGCTGCTCATTGGCTGTCCGAGCGCACGTCCCATCTCCGGTCTCGCTGACTGTACCCCTGGCTCTCTTATCATCGGCATTATGAGATATAGTAACTAAATAGTAACGCACAGCCACTTGGAAAAGTAACTGTAATCAGATTACTGGCTGGTAAAAAGTAACAAGTTAGATGACTATTTACTGAAAAAAGTAATCAGATTAGAGTAACTAGTTACTGGCATCACTGTTCATAACGGAAGGGTGTGATGCAGGGTGGAGCGAGCTGATGAACTGTTAAACAACATCATAGGAGATCAATGCTATCGGACTCTGCAACCCTTCATTGATTATATAGATACTAGGCAATACATCATCTGTAACTCTAGCTACTCTAGTTTATACCTAATATGAGATGTCTAATAATCACTCTATAACACAGCTTTGTACTATTACTGATATATTGTATTTCTAATATAAACTTGTATTATACTTTGTAAGTGTGTGTGTGTGTGTGTGTGTGTGTGTGTGTGTGTGTGTGTGTGTGTGTGTGTGTGTGTGTGTGTGTGTGTGTGTGTGTGTGTGTGTGTGTGTGTGTGTGTGTGTGTGTGTAATATAACCTATGTTTTTATGAAACTCTTTTAACTCTTATCAATTTATGTTAACGTATACAGCACTAATTCTTTGTGAAATGAAAGATGCAAATAAACAGATGTAAAAAAAACAGATCACATGATGTGCTGTCCCGAAACGAACACAGAGATGACACACCATGTGACTTAAACTTAAATACGGTGGGTATAATATACCTAAATATATAACCTGAATGGTTGGTGTGTAAATATGTCAACGGTGCTAAATATATAACCTAATGCTGCTCTGATTAAAGGTCATGTTAAAGTGGTATGTGGTCCAGTTATGCTGCTCTGATTAAAGGTGACGTTAAAGTGGTATGTGGTCCAGTTATGCTGCTCTGATTAAATGTTATGTTAAAGTGGTATGTGGTCCAGTTATGCTGCTCTGATTAAAGGTTATGTTAAAGTGGTATGTGGTCCAGTTATGCTGCTCTGATTAAAGGTGATGTTAAAGTGGTATGTGGTCCAGTTATGCTGCTCTGATTAAAGGTGATGTTAAAGTGGTATGTGGTCCAGTTATGCTGCTCTGATTAAAGGTTATGTTAAAGTGGTATGTGGTCCAGTTATGGTGCCCTGATTAAAGGTGATGTTAAAGTGGTATGTGGTCCAGTTATGCTGCTCTGATTAAAGGTCATGTTAAAGTGGTGTGTGGTCCAGTTATGCCGCTCTGATTAAAGGTTATGTTAAAGTGGTATGTGGTCCAGTTATGCTGCTCTGATTAAAGGTTATGTTAAAGTGGTATGTGGTCCAGTTATGGTGCCCTGATTAAAGGTGATGTTAAAGTGGTATGTGGTCCAGTTATGCTGCTCTGATTAAAGGTGACGTTAAAGTGGTATGTGGTCCAGTTATGCTGCTCTGATTAAATGTTATGTTAAAGTGGTATGTGGTCCAGTTATGCTGCTCTGATTAAAGGTTATGTTAAAGTGGTATGTGGTCCAGTTATGCTGCTCTGATTAAAGGTGATGTTAAAGTGGTATGTGGTCCAGTTATGCTGCTCTGATTAAAGGTGATGTTAAAGTGGTATGTGGTCCAGTTATGCTGCTCTGATTAAAGGTTATGTTAAAGTGGTATGTGGTCCAGTTATGGTGCCCTGATTAAAGGTGATGTTAAAGTGGTATGTGGTCCAGTTATGCTGCTCTGATTAAAGGTCATGTTAAAGTGGTGTGTGGTCCAGTTATGCCGCTCTGATTAAAGGTTATGTTAAAGTGGTATGTGGTCCAGTTATGCTGCTCTGATTAAAGGTGATGTTAAAGTGGTATGTGGTCCAGTTATGCTGCTCTGATTAAAGGTTGTGTTAAAGTGGTATGTGGTCCAGTTATGCTGCTCTGATTAAAGGTTATGTTAAAGTGGTATGTGGTCCAGTTATGCTGCTCTGATTAAAGGTTATGTTAAAGTGGTATGTGGTCCAGTTGCGCTGCTCTGATTAAAGGTTATGTTAAAGTGGTATGTGGTCCAGTTATGCTGCTCTGATTAAAGGTGATGTTAAAGTGGTATGTGGTCCAGTTATGCTGCTCTGATTAAAGGTTGTGTTAAAGTGGTGTGTGGTCCAGTTACGCTGCACTGATTAAAGGTTGTGTTAAAGTGGTGTGTGGTCCAGTTACGCTGCACTGATTACATCCCGTTGAAGTTAACAGGCTTCAAATGTGAAAAAGTATATCATCTTCATACATTTTTTATTTTCTATGCAAACATATTTTTCTTCAAAATAGCTAGTAACTGATGGATTCAGATACATGTAGTGGAGTAAAACGTACAACATTTCCCTTGAAATGTAATGGAGTAAAAAAGTATAAAGTTCCCTAAAATGAAAATACTCACATGAAGTGCAAGTAACTCGAAACTGGTACACAACTTGAGTACAAATACTTAGTTACTTTCCACCACTGCCTTTATAATGTATTATAAAGTCACTGTGCAGTATTGGATGCCGTCTTTCATGTTTTGCAAAAGCTCCGTATCCAGTTAGAGCTGCATGAGGCAGCTTCTGGGAGATGAGCGTGAGTGAGTTCACCTGCCCGGCAGCAATAGAGCGGAGCTCTGCATCACTGTTGAAGCCAACGCCAGAGCAACACAGGTCTTCCACAGACTCCCAGAGCAACACAGGTCTTCCACAGACTCCCAGAGCAACACAGGTCTTCCACAGACTCCCAGAGCAACACAGGTCTTCCACAGACTCCCAGAGCAACACAGGTCTTCCACAGACTCCCAGAGCAACACAGGTCTTCCACAGACTCCCAGAGCAACACAGGTCTTCCACAGACTCCCAGAGCAACACAGGTCTTCCACAGACTCCCAGAGCAACACAGGTCTTCCACAGACTCCCAGAGCAACACAGGTCTTCCACAGACTCCCAGAGCAACACAGGTCTTCCACAGACTCCCAGAGCAACACAGGTCTTCCACAGACTCCCAGGGGCACTGGCGGCTTTAAACTGCATTCAAAACCACACCTGGCCCAAACATGTGATTGGTTATCGATGAAGGACGCTGGTGTTTTTGGCCATATATATATAATATATGGTTCTATTTTTTTTACACCACTGGGCCACATGCCACTTTAACACAACCTATGGATACACAAACGTCATGTAGAATGTGCACTTTTACTGTGGATACTTAAGTACACGCAATAGCAAATACTTCTCTACATTTACTTAAGTAGAACTTAAAGGGGAACTATCTTACTATCGCCCCCTCGATAGATGCCTTCAAATCGAGGCTCAAAACCCACTTCTACCTACTAGCCTTTCCCGTTCACTGACTCATGCCCTGTTTTTCTATGTGTTTGCCTGTGTGCCCTCCCATAAAACGGAGTGTGATTGTTGTCTATATGTATCTTGTGTATCTACCCTCTGTACAGCACTTTGGTTGACACGCGTCATGTGAAATGTGCTTTATAAATCAATTTGATTGATTGATTGATTGATTACTATTTCTTTCACTATTTGGGCACTTTTAGACAATTCCTGTGAGTTTATGGAACACCTCTGTATTTTTATTTATTTTTTATTTCATTGTTTTGTATTTCTAATCAAGTACTCAAAAACAGCATTTTTCTACCTCAAGATCCCGTTTGAGTCTCGCCCGCAGCAGATTATCATGCAGCTGAGTCTCTCTGACATCACAAATCAGCACATGTTCAGATGACTCAGTTCAGTGAGGGTGAATATTGTGAGAGGAGAATTGGAAGAATGCGCCAATATGAGAATTAGAGACATATATCATATTAATATAAGTCCACATAGCTAGGAAACAATGCCAAACACTGAAAAAGGCCATTTATAAGATAGTTTCCCTTTAATGGAGGACTTTTACTTTTACCAGTGTACTCATTTATCTGACTATTGCTACTTTCAAGGAGGACAGTAAGAAGGTTAGAGTTGTTATTATTATTATTTTTTTAATTTCAGATATTGATTGAAGAAGTGTGTTTTTCTAGTAGATGGCGAAAGATCGCTGTCGTGTTTTCGGCTGCTGTCCTAACTGTGGTGGGAAGTCCGTTCCACCATTGTGGAGCAAGGACTGAGAATAGGCGGCTTCTCTTTGATGACCCTCCCGGAGCTCGGGGTAGAAGGAGTGGGTCTGAGGCGGCCAGACGGGCGTTGGGGTCTTGAGGGTGTGTAGTTAGAGACCATCGACCGGACCATTGACCCAATAGGAGGACAGTTTTACACGACTGGAGTCGGGCTACTTTCTAAGTGGATGAAAGTATTTCTTCGGATGGCCTTTGTACCGCGTGCGCGCAGGGAGGGTGAGTCGGAGGAGCATGTTAATGTAAATATATAACGTGATGTCTGTGGGTTTCATGGCGTCGGCGTGTAGTATCTGTGAAGTATCGCCCCCCGGGGGACGGGAGGCAGGGAGGCGGCGAGAGGACGGTGCGTTTAGATGCAGAGGAAGCAGCCAGAGACCAAATGAAACCAAACAATGATTATGAATATTATATAGTGGCACTGTTCACAGTTAGGCAAGAATATCCTTTATTGTATTTATTTACCCACAGGGTGGGTCCTGGGTGTCTGTCTGCTCCTTTTCAGCAACACCCTGCTTCACACTCTGGATACAGTTCCACACATTCACACCTGGGAGCTGATGTCCAGTACAACCACAGTCTGACACTGTTGACCACTAGGAGCTGCCCAGTACGACCACAATCTGACACTGTTGACCACTAGGAGCTGCCCAGTACAACCACAGTGTGACACTGTTGACCACTAGGAGCTGCCCAGTACAACCACAGTCTGACACTGTTGACCACTAGGAGCTGATGTCCAGTACGACCACAGTCTGACACTGTTGACCACTAGGAGCTGCCTAGTACAACCACAGTCTGACACTGTTGACCACTAGGAGCTGCCCAGTACAACCACAGTCTGGCACTGTTGACCACTAGGAGCTGCCCAGTACAACCACAGTCTGACACTGTTGACCACTAGGAGCTGCCCAGTACAACCACAGTCTGACACTGTTGACCACTAGGAGCTGCCCAGTACAACCACAGTCTGACACTGTTGACCACTAAGAGCTGCCCAGTACAACCACAGTCTGACACTGTTGACCACTAGGAGCTGCCCAGTACAACCACAGTCTGACACTGTTGACCACTAGGAGCTGCCCAGTACAACCACCGTCTGACACTGTTGACCACTAGGAGCTCTGCTCTCCTCCTCCTCCTCCCTCTCCTCCCTCCCTTTCCTCCTCCTCCTCCTCCTCCTCCTCCTCCTCCTCCTCCTCCTCCTCCTCCTCCCTCTCGTCCTCCTCCTCCTCTTCTTCCTCCTGCTCCTCCTCCTCCTCCTCATCCTCCTCCCCCTCTCTCCTCTTCCTCTTCCTCCTCCCTATCCTCCTCCTCTCCTCCTCCTCCTCCTCCCTCTCCACCTCCTCTTCCTCCTCCTCCTCCTCTCCTCCTCATCCTCCTCCTCCTCCTCCCTCTCCACCTCCTCCTCCTCTTCCCCCTCCTCCTCCTCCTCATCCTCCTCCTCCTCTTCCCCCTCCTCCTCCCTCTCCTCCTCCTCCTCCTCCCTCTCCACCTCCTCTTCCTCCTCCTCCTCCTCCTCTCCTCCTCATCCTCCTCCTCCTCCTCCTCTCCCACCTCCTCCTCCTCTTCCCCCCTCCCCCTCCTCCTCCTCCTCCTCATCCTCCTCCTCCTCCTCCTCCTCTTCCCCCTCCCTCTCCACCTCCTCCTCTTCCCCCTCCTCCTTCTCCTCCTCCCCCCTCCTCCTCCCCCTCCCTCTCCACCTCCTCCTCCTCTTCCTCCTCCTCCTCCTCTCCCCCCTCCTCTTCCTCCACCTCCTCATCCTCCTCCCTCTCCTCCTCCTCCTCCTCCTCCTCCTCCTCCTCCTCCTCCTCCACCTCCTCCTCCTCTACCTCCTCCTCCTCCTCCCTCTCCACCTCCTCCTCTTCCCCCTCCTCCTTCTCCTCCTCCTCCTCCTCTCCTCCTCCTCCCTCTCCACCTCCTCCTCCTCCTCCCCCTCCTCCTCCTCCTCTTCCCCTCCTCCTCTTCCCCCTCCTCCTTCTCCTCCTCCTCCTCTCCTCCTCCTCCTCCCCCTCCTCCTCCTCCTCCTCCTCCTCCTCCTCCTCCTCCTCCTCCTAAAAAAAATCCAAAACGAGATCCAAGGTATTATGAATTCAATTATAGGTTAATTTTAAGCATCTGAAGCATCTAAAGAAAACATCAAAAGA
The DNA here is from genome assembly GCF_963971535.1 of Notolepis coatsorum. Taxonomy (NCBI): domain Eukaryota; kingdom Metazoa; phylum Chordata; class Actinopteri; order Aulopiformes; family Paralepididae; genus Notolepis; species Notolepis coatsorum. The sequence goes on along the minus strand of NW_028174873.1, from coordinate 1,431 downwards.
TAGATTCCAATACTCAAAAATAACTGAATTCTCACACTGATGTGGTTTAAAGAAACATGTATAACCTGCCACCTTCACCAAACATCCCTAGGCCTTCTCTTCCTGCTCATCAAGCCACCTGTGATTCCAACATTCCCCGCCCCCCACTCTCAACGTGCACTACCAGCCTTTGGACGCTAGGTGGGGTAGATGACTACAGAGGTGCAGAAACTAAATGTAAATAAACTATAGATACACTAAGAACACAATAGAATGGCTCCAACAATACCGTGTCGGGTCATTTGATTTGAAGTAGATGAATATTGCATTTTGTTCTGGTTTAAATCAATAGCACTTTACAACGTATGACTCACATTTACCCATTCACTCACACATTCACGCGTCTCTCTCTCTCTCTCTCTCTCTCTCTCTCTCTCTCTCTTCTCTCTCTCTCTCTCTCTCTCTCTCTCTCTCTCTCTCAATTCAATTCAATTCAATTCAATTCAAAAAGCTTTATTGGCATGAAATTTCACAAATGTTGCCAAAGCACAATTATGACATAAACAGCAAACAACATTATACAATACAACAACAATATCATCCCGGATCAATTACAAAATCCTGATGCTCACCCATAACTGCATAAACGGACACGTTCTATTTTTATCTTATTTTTATTCTGTGTATATATATTTTTTACTAATAATTATTTTATTTTTTAATTATGTTTTAACCCTCTAGCACTTTGGGATCCCAGCGAACAAAAAGTGCAATACAAATTCAATTTATTATTATTATTATTATTATTATTATTATTATTATTATTATTATTATTATTATTATTATTATTATTATTATTATTATTATTATTATAAGGATAGAGAGAGGGATATAGAGAGATGGAGAAATAGAGGGATGTAAAGAGAGATGGATTGAGGGATAGAGAGATAGAGGGATGAGAGAGATGCATGGAGGGATGTAGAGACAAATAGATGGAGAGATAATAGGGATGGAGAGAGGGATATAGATATGGAAGGATGGAGAGAGGGATATAGAGATGGAGATACAGATGGATGGAGAGATAGAGGGATGGCTGGAGGGATAGAGAGACGGAGAGACGGAGGGATGGAGTGAGAGAGTGGTTAAAGGACTGCTCCGCCCCGGCTGTGGCTGCAGATGTAAACACGGCGTGTTGCTTGGAAGAGGAGCAGAGAGACGAGGAGGCAGGTTCCTGTACCGTGGAATTGCAATCTGTATTTTCCCCGTGGCCTTGCCTGACAAATGGAGTTGTCCGTGGCTGTGGCTGTGGATGGAGGTACAGTTGCCCCACAGCGCCTCCTGCCTGCCGGGAGGCCTCCGTCCGGAAATGGAACGCCGAGTTGGCAGAGGTGGAGTTGCCAAATTGACGCTGAGATCTGAACGAAGAAAAGCATCGCCGGCGTCGCCACTCGC
>NC_140172.1:155890989-155911686 GCF_963971535.1 Notolepis coatsorum | reverse complement strand
TGATCGTTATTTCCTTTATTCGCTATTGGCATTCATAATTCATCCAGGAAGGCTCCGGGAGCCAGCTGGACCCTGTCTGATATTTCACCGCCTCAATACCGCCGCCTGGTGGATTTCGGGCGAGTTGCACTCCACTCTAAACCGGATGTGGCGCTCTGTGCATCAGGGAAAATCCTCCGGCAGAGCTATCTTGTTATGTTGATCAAGACAAACACTTCATGCTCTGTAAATAACTATGTACAAATACCGTGATGTCCCACTATGTTACCTGTTTACTGCACAATGTTGTCTATTGGATTCTATTATATGTTGTACTACTGTATTGCACATCGTTGCGGGCAAGACCACCCGCATTTCATTGTATACTTGTATGCCGTGACAAATAAAACTCTTGACTTGACTTGACTTGACACTCGAGTGCATTCGATCGCTTTCGAGACGCAAGAATCAATATGCTTTCGGCGTTTAATGCTTCATACAAACGGAAAATGGATCTAGCAGATCGAAATCAAATAATTGGAATTTTTCTTCTCCAGACTCATCGGCCACAGGTAAGAGGAATCTAATGTTAATTCCAGCTCGATTGTCCATTTATTTCATTGCAATCCATCCGATCAACGTATGATGTCGTACTAAGGAAAGCCGTTACTGACAATCAAGGAATCATAAACGACCCCCCCCCCCCTTCCTTCACGCATGATGGAGCATAATGTATACCGAGCATATGCATTTGAATTTTTTAATATATTCAATAACAATATATTTGTTCCTTTATAGGAACAAAACACCAATCGATTATGTATAATATGCGTCTGGGCCTATAACTCGCGTTCTAGGAATTACTGCTCTACAGTCTAAAAACATACTTATATTCACGATGGTACTAACACGACAATGTATGAATGGAAAAATACAACGTTCCCACATCCGGAAAAGATAGATACCCGATGTTGAATGGGCCATAGTAATGTCGATATAGCTATAATATTTAAAAAGTTATAGCCCTGCAAAGAAGGTGAGCGACTCCATAGGCTTACAGCACTGGCAGAGAGTGGTATAAGATGGGCAAACTGCGTGGCACAGAATGTGTTAACGGGGACACGAGCCAATATCTGGAATAATGCATGTAAACAACAACGTCAGGGTTCTCTGCTGGCCGTCTGGTTATTTGCAGTGGTGGCAGGTAGAACACCAGGGTTCCTCGCTGGCCCTCTGGTTATTTGCAGTGGTGGCAGGTAGAACACCAGGGTTCCTCGCTGGCCCTCTGGTTATTTGCCGTGGTGGCAGGTTGAACATCAGGGTTCGCTCGCTGGCCCTCTGGTTATTTGCGGTGGTGGCAGGTTGAACATCAGGGTTCGCTCGCTGGCCCTCTGGTTATTTGCGGTGGTGGCAGGTTGAACATCAGGGTTCTCCGCTGGCCCTCTGGTTATTTGCGGTGGTGGTGGCAGGTGGAACGTCAGGGTTCCCCGCTGGTTATTTGCGGTGGTGGCAGGTTGAACATCAGGATTCCTCGCTGGCCCTCTGGTTATAGGGAGGTGTAGTCTGACGTCACTTTGGACCGCCTGCGAGGTCCACCTGTATAGGGATTTATCATTGGGAAAATGGATTATCGGCTATTGTAACAATTCTGCCTCATGAACATTTTGAAAGCTTTCCATTTTTGCACAAAATGAGTTCCTTTCTATCACTAACATTATTGGGTAACACTTTATAAGACCTTTATAAGGTATTTGTAGATAATGAACTAATCATGAACAAATAATTTATATACATTCGTAAATTATTATGAAATCATTTATAACTATATTTGTATAACATTTACAAATTAGTTCTACATTATTTATAACTCATTATCAACATTGTTTGTACTTGATTTGTTCATCATTAAATAATGTTGTTTAATGTGTACATTTGTAGATGCTTTGACAAATGGATATGAAAAAACGACTATACTGTACCTCCATTTATTTGTTCACTTCATGGTCAACAAATAATTTGTTAAGACATTCATAAAACATCTATAAATCATTTACAGATGCTATTGTGTGCCCTAATCTAAAGTGAAGCCTATTCATCATTAACAAATGTCTAATAGTTTGTTTATTTGTGGACTTTTATGAATACACACAAAGCAATTACCAGACTTGTCTTTTCATGTTTAACAAATTATTTGTTAAGACATTCATAAAACATCTACACTATAAATCATTTGCAGATGCTATTGTGTGCCCTAATCTGAAGTGAAGCCTATTCATCATTAACAAATGTCTAATACAGTTAATTATTTGTTTACTTTTTCATCACCTGTTACAAATGTTGTAGACAGCTTTCGGATACACCATTCTTTGTGACATCAAACAGTGACAGAATTAGGACTATAGATAAATGCAATTTTATTAACATATAAAATACATGTGCGTAACATTATATGTTGTGTAGACATACTTGATGTGGTGGGCGCTAATTTGAATGATGTGTTTATTCCTAATGTGTGCTCAGTAATGTATATTGCGGTATGTGATGATAATAATAATAATAATAATAATACACTTTATTTGTATAGCACCTGTCATACAGAAACTGCAGCAGAACATGTGGACGTGGCTCTATTAAGCGAAACGCACATTTTAGAGGGAGACATAAATACGTTAGCGGATAACATATACCATAATATTAGTCACTCATCTTTTGCTACGAGAACTAGAGGGGTAGCCATAGTCGTCAGACGCAAATTAAATATCGAATTGAAAGGGGTATGGTCGGATGCTGAGGGGCGCATAACTATAGCTAGGATTATACACAATAACAGGAAAATTGCATTGGCAGCGGTATATGCCCCGAATTTGTACGAAGTGGGTTTCTTCACTTCACTAACAGGAGAAATGTTAAACCATCCCGAGTACTCATATATAATAGGTGCGGATTTTAATGCCATTTGGAACCCAAGGATGGACAAAACTTACCTTTCCTTCTCAAGCGAACAAAATAATTCATCTAAAGCATTAAAAGATTGGTCGAAATCAACAGGAGTAACTGATTTATGGCGTTCACTTAACCCCATGACCCGCAAGTACTCCTGTCGTTCGGCGAGACACAACACACTATCCAGAATTGATTACGTCTTTGCATCCCCGAGAATATTTGATAAATATGAAGTGGAAATGACACCCAATGCGCTATCAGATCACTGCTACTTAATCCTGAAAGCAACATTTGGTACACTATCTGCCCGGGCCCCAAGATGGCGTTTTAATTCGATGCTGCTTAACAACAAGGAATTCATTACACAAATTAAAGAAGCTCTCACAGTATTCCTACAAGACAATACTAACTCGGTGCAAGATCCCAGAATATTATGGATGTCGGTAAAGAATATGATCAAGGATTTCTCGGATAGATTTACCTCCATATTGCGCAAAAATCAAAACACAAAACTGTCTGAAATGGAAACGCTTTACTCAACGCTTTTTAATTCTTTAAAATACAACAACTCTACCAGACTAGATAACCAAGTTAACATTCTAAAGACAGAGATCAAAGCAATGTACAGACAAAAATCGGAATTGCAAATACGCAGCACTAGACAACAGCAGTACTTCCAAGGTTCTAAACCTAGTCACCTATTAGCCATGCGACTAAGAATTAATGCAAAATTTGCAGATATAACTGCCATTAGGAAACAACAAGCTCTAGTAACAGAACCCAAAATAATAAACGATACATTCAAAGAATTCTACTCCGATTTATATAACTCAGAAACGACCTTTGATCAAGACAAATTAGACACATATCTTAATCAAATTACTCTCCCTAAACTTACGGAGGAAGACGCTAAACAGTTAGAAGTACCGATCACATTAGAAGAACTCAAGAAGGCCATATCCGGAATGAAAAACGGCAAAGCTCCGGGAATTGACGGTATCCCATCAGAAATGTACATTTCTTGCTGGGACATATTTGGACCCTTATTACTAAATATGATCTTATACTCAGTCAAAGAGGGAAGCTTCATAGAACACCAAAATACCGCACTCATTTCAGTTCTTCACAAAAAAGACAAAGACCCCACTGAGTGCGGTAGTTACCGTCCTTTAAGCCTCCTCGGAACCGATGTCAAACTGTACTCTAAGATATTAGCCATCAGATTGCAAAAGCATATGACGTCTTTAGTTCATCCGGACCAAACAGGCTTCATAAAAGGTCGCCTGATCAATGATAACATAAGGCGAATACTGCACGTACTAGATACAGACAAAGAGGACATCACACCTAAGGCGATACTATCCCTGGATGCTATGAAAGCATTTGACAGGTTGGAATGGTCGTTTCTATGGGCAGTATTGGAAAGGATGGGGTTAGGAAAAGGTTTCATTGATATGATTAAAGTACTATACAAGGACCCATCGGCCAGGATTACAACAGGCACATTCATCTCCGATATCTTTCCGGTATCACGCTCAGCCAGACAAGGTTGCCCTCTTAGTCCCGGACTATTCGATCTATCATTAGAACCTTTAGCACAATTTATAAGACAATCCCAACACATAGAACCAATAGTAATCAAGGGCACACATCATAAAATTAGTTTATATGCGGACGACGTAATATTGTTCATGCAAAACCCCAACAACACATTGCCGCTTATACTCAAGTTGATAGAGAACTTTGGTGATTTATCGGGATTTAAAATAAATTGGCCTAAGTCGGCTTTTCTTCCTCTTAACACCAGTGCAAAAAAAGAGACAACCCTCCCAGGTGCGATACCCATGGTCAAACATTTCAGATGCTTGGGTGTGGAAATATTTCCCACCATAAGACAAACGGTGAAGCACAATTACACAAAAATACAGAACAAAATCAAAGACGACCTGGACAGGTGGGCAAAACTTAAAAACTCAGTACAGGCAAGGGTATCAATAGTTAAGATGGATGTATTACCAAGAATCAATTTCTTCAGCTCAATGCTTCCATTACCTCCTCCAGAGGGCTACTGGAAAAGATTACAAACCTCCACATACAAATTTATTTGGAATAACAAACCACCTCGCATAAAAAGATCCACCGCACAGAGAAATAAAGCAGACGGTGGCATGGCAGTCCCAGATTTTTTACAATATTTTAATGCCTTCACATTAAGACCATTGAAGAAGATATGGTTTGACCCCGAGGCTTTGGTATCTTGGAGAAAATTAGAAGAAAACATAGTAGCCCCACAGAGATTGAAAGACATAGCATACACTAAACTTTCAATCAAGCATTGTGAGCGAGAATTTGGCCCAATAATTACCCATGCAATCAGGACATGGCGGGAAACACAAAGGAAATTTCCTAACCCTCAAGTATGGCATAATCACACTCCCATATTCAATAACAATGCTCTCTTAATGGGAAAACGACCTATAAGATTCCCTATATGGGAAGAGAGAGGCATACACTCATTAGGGGATATTTTTAATAACAAGGGCCTCTGTAGTTATGTCGAAATATGCATAAAGTTTAACCTCACCGAGTCCACATGGCTTTTTTACATACAGTTACGACTTTGTATGAGATCTCACGGTGTTCCATTACACATACCAATTGAACACCACAGATACCACAAATTTGTCTATGAAAGAGATACATTGGGAGGTTTTGTATCAGGTTTTTATTATCAATTACTAACGTCCTCGTATGAAACCCTTCAACTAGACAATGTCTGGAGGAGGGATATACCAGACCTGGAAAATGACTTTGATTGGCAAGGAGCCTGGGCAAATGTCCGACTTACATCAAGGAACCCGGATCATCAACAAATCAATCTGAACTATATTCACAGGACATACTTGACTCCTATAAGGCTGTGCAAAATGGGGCTTATACAAGACTCCAAATGCTCCCAATGTACAAATGGGGACGAAGGAACATTTATGCACATGTATTGGGACTGCCCACCAGTTAAGGCATTCTGGAAAGATGTGTCCCAACAATTATCAATACTCGTATTTTGGAATATACCTGTACACCCCGCGGTATTGCTATTGAATGATGTTTTTGAGTTTGCAGTGAATCCACAACTAAAAAGATTGGTTTTATCGGGTATCACAGTAGCTAAAAAACTGATCGCATCACGTTGGTTTCAACCGGAAAAAATGTGCCGGAAAGTGTGGTTTCTTACATATCTCGATGTGATATATCAAGAAATATCTACAGCAAGAATTCTGGGGCTCAATGAATCCAAAATGTCAATGTGGTTAGAAGTGGTGGAGAGAATAAAAGCTAGCCTATAATGGTAGTGTCTGGTTAGGAGTGAGGGATAATGGAGGTACTATCCAAGAGGGGGTCCGGGAGGGGGGGGTTTGAGCTGGAGCATATGTGTGTAGGGTTTTAGAAAATAGGTATTAGGGGTATATTATATACTAACATTTATATAATTGTAACTTCGCTGGATATACACTGTATACGGTTAAAATGTTATTATTGACTATTTTTGTTTTATCCTGTTTCTGTACTTGCATATATTTTAACCACCTTTACTGAAAGTTTCATTATACATTGTGTGTTGAGTACTGACTTTTAATAAGTTTTGTTTTGCAATAATAAAAAAAAATTAAAAAAAAAAAGAAACTGCAGCTCAAAGTGCTTCACAACAGAAAAAAAGACAGGCATAAAATTAGCACATAAAGTGCAGACATAAAATCATTTTTTTCACATTAGGATCTAACATCCCAACAGGCCACCTAGTTTATGGTTTGATTCAGTTCTAAATAGACAATAACAAAAGGAGCAAGATAAAATAGACAGAGTAAAATAGTGCAATAGTGCAGTGCAATAAAATTGTAGAAATGAATAGATAAAAAAAATATATATTTTACAGTGCAATAAAATAGTTCTGGATTACTGTTCAACAGTTCAAAGTCGTACAATGGTAAAACTGTTCTGAATTACTGTTTCAACAGTTCAAAGCCGTCCCAAACCTTTGTTCGGTATCCATAGTTCAATGCCTGACACCACAATGCACATTTTAAGGCAAGCCGTATCAGACAGTAGTCTCCTGCTCATGACAGTCTCTTCTGCTCGATACACACACAGTTCAATACCGACAGTTTTGAACCTGTAATAAACAATAGACAGTAAACTGTAGCCCAGTGCAATAAAAACCTGACAGTTTTGAACCTGTAATAAAAAGCAATAGACAGAGTAAAATAATACAGTGCAATAATAGAATAGTAGAATAGAATAGATAGTAAAATTATGCAATAGAATGGACAGAGTAAAATAGTGCTACAGTGGAGTGTATTAGAAGGCTATGGTGAAGAGGTACGTTTTTAGCTTATTTTTGAAAATATTAAGAGATATAGCTTCCCTAATGTCCATAGGTAGTGTGTTCCATAACTTTGGTGCATAGTTTGCAAAGGCTGCATCCCCGATTTTCCTTAGACTGTGGCTTGGAACCTTCAATAGACCAGTAGTAGATGATCGCAATGTTCTATCTAGGAGGCACATAGTTGACTAGAGAATTTGCAATGTAGTAATAATTATTTGTATTTTCAGGCTGTATCGGCGCCTATACAGCCTGAAAATACAAATAATTATTACCCTTGTGTCATCATTACATACCGCAATATACTGAGCACACATTAGGAACAAACACATAATTCAAATGTAACGTTAGCGCCCACCACATCAAGTACGTCTACACAACATATAAGAGTTGTAGGTTGGAAATGATGGAATAGATTTACCAACAAAAAAGGTGTTTAGCCTGCTCATACCTTAAAAGCGTGGGGCAGCACGAATAACTTGGCTCTGCTAATGTATCGTGCTTCCATTCAACAGACGGCAACACACGTCGAAGTCAAGTCTCACTCGCGTGATACTTACTCTACATACTCTGTCAATACCTGGCCAGGGTACTCCTGGGTCCTAGTGCCCCCCATGTTACACTATAATGTTACGCACATGTATTTTATGTTAATCAAATTGCATTTATCTATAGTCCTAATTCTGTCACTGTTTGATGTCACAAAGAAGGGTGTATCCGAAAGCTGTCTACAACATTTGTAACAGGTGATGAAAAAGTTTACAAATAATTAACTATTAGACATTTGTTAATGATGAATAGGCTTCACTTCAGATTAGGGCACACAATAGCATCTGCAAATGATTTATAGATGTTTCATGAATGTCTTAACAAATCATTTGTTGAACATGAACAAATAAATGGAGGTACAGTATAGTAGTTTTTTCATATCCATTTGTCAAAGCATCTACAAATGTACACATTAAACAACATTATTTAATGATGAACAAATCAAGTACAAACAATGTTGATAATGAGTTATAAATAATGTAGAAATAATTTGTAAATTTTATACAAATAAAGTTATAAATGATTTAATAATAATTTACGAATGTATATAAATGATTTGTTCATGATTAGGTCATTATCTATAAATACCTTTATAAAGGTCTTATAACTGAGTGTTATTATAAAGTGTTACCCATTATTGTTTAAGCATCTTTGGTTGAAATAATCTTTTTTTACGATTTAATTGCGAATATTTTCATGTTGAGCTATAGATTGTGGATGAATACGCACAGAAAGGTACACCATGCAAATGTTCATGCTTTATTTGTTTTAAACAAGATGATTTAGAAATGGGCAATGGGGAAATACGTTGCAATTTTGCGAGGTGGACCGGCCGGAAACAGCAATGACGTGACCACTACACCTCCCTATAGGCTGAAGTGCATCAGGGACACAGAGAAACAAGTAGATGAGAAGTGTGTGTATGTATGTACTGTATGTACCTGCGCAATGCAAGAGGCCCTGTTAATATGTCTGTTTGGTCCGTATCTATTTCCGGTGGGCCTGTCTGAAATCGCGGTGGACCGTCGTGCCGAAGATAAATAAACACAGAATAAACAGTGGGTTGATGGGGCGCGGGGAGAGACTGGGCAGCATGAGAAGAGACGGGGGAGAGACCGTGGAAGAGATTCTAGATGAGATAGAGGATAGATTAAAGAGGAGAGAGAGAGAAGGGGGGGGGGAGCGAACAAGGGAGCGATTTCCTGGTAATCTTAGTGGCTTTCTCCCTAGTATAAAATAACAGTATTTCAGATGAAATAGTAATGACTGCTCAATTTCTCTCGGACACTGAATATAGGCCTACAGCAACTAGGTGGGGGTGGGGGGGGGGGGGGGGGGGGGGCGATGACACTGCAGAGGCAAAACCCTCTCTAGTATCAAGTGTGTGTTTATGTCTGTGTGTCTCTGTATGTGTGTTTTTCAGTTTGTCTTCCTTTAGCCGGTATTTCTGTGTCTCTTGTCTGTCTTATTGATCCAATATTAAACCAATAAAGTGCTAACGGAGCCTTTGACATTGTCTCCGGCGTCTGTCGTCTCATCTCCGTAGCCGCTTCAAATTAATTAGTTTTCCCCACTGTGCGTCGTCGGGCAATTTAGGATGAGATGTCAATCAAACCACGTCGCCGTGGCGACGCGCTATTAACGAGTCGATGAACACGCTCCATGTCATTTAATCAGGTGTCTGGGAAAAGCACTTGGCTTTTAGAAGAATCTGCTTTTTCTGTGAAATAGACAGATGAGGTGAATCCAGGTGAAAAGAGACGTCTAGATGAAGATTGATTACGATGATGATGATGTCTCGAGATAACTTAGACATGGATTGTGTAAAAGGGGAGACATTCGGTGTAGGAAAAGTCTTTCTAATTTGTTCATTCCTAGTACACAATAGTAGGAATAAAACTTGTGATGTGATGATGTGACGTAACACCATCTAATTAACATTAATTAACATTAACATGAGGCTCCTTCCTTCTACTTTTCATCATTTCGTACCTCCAGTACAGTTTGTTGTTTCTTACAATACTTTTTATTATTATTATATCTTCTTTTTTTTTTTACAAAAACAAGGACACACAGTGGCCATCTGAAAGTGCGCACATCAGCATACAACACCGGGCTGGTGACAGGCAACATGGAAGAACACAAGATGGCAAGATACAACGTCAGGAGAGCAGTAATAGAGGCAAAACGGCGTTACAGGGATAAAGTTGAACTTCAGTTTGAACAGGCTGACTCTAGAGGCATGTGGCAGGGCCTCAGAACAATGACAGACTACAAAGGAACCCCCCTCAAACTGAACAGTGACATCTCCTTAGCAAATGATCTCAACTCCTTCTATGCGAGGTTTGAGGCTGTGAATAACAACACCAGCCTACAAACCACGGCAATGGGGGGGGGGGGGGTCTGCTGATGGAGACTCAGTGTTCAGGGTAACAGAGCATGAGGTGAGACGGATCTTTAAAAAAGTGGATATCAGGAAGGCAGCAGGACCGGACGGCATCCCCGGCCGCGTCCTAAAAGTCTGTGCCGACCAACTGGCCCCGGTATTCACTGACATCTTCAACCTGTCCTTGGAACAGGCCGTCATCCCCACCTGTCTGAAGAAGTCCACCATCATCCCTGTACCCAAAAAATCTACGCCCGCTTGCCTCAACGACTACCGCCCTGTAGCCCTCACCTCCATAGCCATGAAGTGCTTTGAGAAGCTAGTGAAGGGCTACATCTGTTCCTCCCTCCCCATCAACCTGGACCCTCTGCAATTTGCATATCGCCCCAACAGGTCCACGGAGGACGCCATAGCCCATGTGCTGCACACAGCAGCATCACATCTGGACAAGAGGCAGGGGAACTATGTGAGAATGCTGTTCATCGACTACAGCTCAGCATTCAATACCATAGTCCCCTCCAAACTCATAGCCAAGCTCAGGGACCTGGGCTTGAACTATGACCTGTGCCAGTGGGTCCTGGACTTCCTGACGGGCAGACCCCAGGTGGTAAGAGCCGGCAACTGCACCTCCTCATCCATCACGCTCAACATAGGGGCCCCCCAGGGCTGTGTTCTGAGCCCCCTCCTCTACTCCCTGTACACACATGACTGCGTAGCACAGCGGAACAACAACACCATCATCAAATTTGCTGATGACACAGTAGTGGTGGGCCTGATCTCTGCCAACGACGAAAGGGCCTACCTGGAAGAGGTAGAGAACCTGTCACAGTGGTGTCAGGAGAACTGCCTCTCCCTGAACGTCAGCAAAACAAAAGAGATGATTGTGGACTTCAGGAGGTCGGGGGTCAAGGACTACAGCCCCCTCAGCATCGACGGGGCACCAGTTGAGAGAGTGAACAGTTTCAAGTACCTCGGAGCCCACATATCCGAGGACTTGACATGGACCACACACATTGACAGTGTTGTGAAGAAGGCACGACAACGCCTCTACTTCCTCAGGCGCCTAAGGAAGTTCCAAGTCAGTCAGAAGATCCTTAGGAACTTCTACTCATGTACAATAGAGAGCATCCTGACCGGCAACATCACCTCCTGGTTTGGGAATAGCACTGCACAAGACCGTAGCAGACTACAAAGAGTGACACGTTCAGCCGAACGCACAATTAGAGGGGGGCTTCCCACCCTCCAGAACATTTACAACAAGCGGTGCAAGGGGAAGGCTAAGAGAATTATTAAGGACTCGAGCCACCCGAACAACTGCCTCTTTGAACTGCTGCCGTCAGGCAAGCGATACCGGAGTCTTATGGCGAGCACAGAAAGACTCAGAAGGAGCTTCTATCCCCAGGCCATCAGGCTGCTAAACGAACAATAATCGCTAAACGAACAATAATCACTATGCAACAACCATCAAATGCACACAGCACACACACCCACACGCACACACTCACTCAAACAAACAACACACTGCAGCACCCACTCTCCACACTTTAGATCACACAAACACACTTACACTTTATATTTATTGATAAAGGATTCGCACTACAACTCGTACACCTACTGTGAATTGTACCTAAACTGCACCTCGTCCATTTATGCCTTGCACTATATAGTATTGTATATTAGTACACTGCACAGTATTGTATATTGTATGGTAACTACGTCTACGAACATTGTACATATGTCTAAACTGAACACTGTGACCTCTTTTTTTTACTTCTAATTTTTACTATGTTTTTATTTCATACTTATCTTGTCATGCACAGTCTCTGGAGCGCAACAGTAAGAAGCATTTTGTACAAAAGTATTCTGTACTTCTGTATGACAACTATTAAAGAAACTTGAAACTTGAACTTGAGATGCAAAGCTAACTCGTCTTACGCAAACCGCAATGCCTGTGAGCCGCCACCAGGGGCAGTGCGGCTAACCGCCAGTGAGCGAGGGAGTGAAAGAAATGTGTGAGTGAGTTAAGCGACATCGTCAGACATATTGAGCTGGGACCTTTTTATGGGTAATAATATATAGATTAGAGCCAGACTGATGAATGTCTATCACAGACATATTGGTATCAACCAATAGGTGCCAATATTAAAACCTTTTTAACAGAACATAATGCAGAGAAAAATGCTTGGGGTAATTTTGAAATGTTGTCATCAGAGTTGTCATCACATATTGGGATGTTGGATTCTAATGTGAAAAACTGCACTTTACCTTTTGTATGAAAGGTGCTATACAAATAAAGTGTATTATTATTATTATTATTATTATTATTATTATTATTATTATTATTATTATTATTATTATTATTATAATACTCAGTCATTGTTTACAATACTCTATTAGCAGACTCGGCAGCACTGTCTGCATGAGTCGAGTTGTTTTAAAGTTAGTAGACGTTTGGCCAGTGATTATTCCTGAAGATTAATCTATTTAGAATAGAATATAAAATATAATAACTCAAATATAATTCAGTTAATGTCTCACACTTTAACTTTTTATTTCTCATTTAAAAATGTTTCTTACAGATGGCTGAGTGTGGAAGAAGTTAGGTGTGGGACTATGTAACATGAATACATATTAGTGCTGTCAGGCGATTAAAAAAATGCATCTATTACAGGATTTGTAATTAATTAATCTAATTCATCGCATTTTAATCGCATAACCATTTTATGCCTGATATTCTATATTCTATAATCATATTTCAAATTGCATGTGTCCAGATGGCAGAATTCAGTACTGTATCTACAAAACCTTCTGTTTAATCATCTTCCATCTATTAATTTGCTTAGATTTTTCAGGTCTGGTCAATTTGAGCATGGTGTTATTCACAGTCAAAGATAAAAAAATATATATATATTCTCATTTGGTTCATTACAATTTACTCAAGCCTAATAACAGATACAGTATTTCTGACACTGGGAATACATTCCCTGAGATCCTAGATGTCCCTAGAATCAGATACCAAGAACATGCAAATGGACCATATTAAAAAAAAAAGTCTGTAAATGTGTATTCTACGTTCTTATGGAATGAATGAGATAAAAAAAAATGTAAATTAAAATATTTTTTTTTAATTAATTTTGTGTTAATTTTCATAACGCGATAATTTGCTATGTAATTAATTAATCTAATTAACGTGATAAACTGACGGCCCTAATAAATATACATATATATCTATATTGATATGTAATATTTTACTCCATAATATTGGTATCAGCATAGGCCCCAAAAATCCAGTATCAGTCGGGCTCTACTAATAGAAGTTCTTTGCATTTAGAAAAGTGATGTGATGCTTTCAGCTTCCTTTCTTCTTCTTTCTTGTTTTCTTTCTTCACTCACTCACAGTTAGCCTTCCCATAGTGGCGGTTCACATGCATTGCACGTTGACTCATGTTTACCCTTGAAACAGACTGGAACCAGAGTGGACTCACAGAGTGGATTCACAGAGCGCACGCTGAATGGCACCCGCTTCACTTCGGTGCCCGCGTTAACAGCCGCTGTTTGTCCACACCGGTCGTACGCGACTCGCGGAGGGGAGTAGGGACAAAACGTAGAGGCTATTCCGCTCTGCTGGAGCCTCAGGGAGCTGAGTGCCTCACTATACTTCTCCCACCGGGGTTCACTTCAGGTGTGCTGGGGATTCAAACAGCTGGTGACCTTCCAGTCCAAAACAGCAGTGTTTTGACTAATACAAAGACACTCTGGGGCAAAAAGTACAACACCAGGGAGAAGTGAGCCGGCAGTAAATGCCAAAAAAAATTGATATATATCAGGGTATTTTACAGGCTTTTAGAGTCCCATACAAAACAAGTTCACGTTTTCTTAAAGTTTCTTTTATTGGTCCTTATGTATGTTAACACATTGGACGCCAGTGGGCGCTACAGTCATTGGGCCGTTGTCTGCCATCGCTTTGTTCAATGGAGAGAATGCTGTGTTTGCGAGTGCTTAACCTCTTCCACCCGTGGTGAAAATCCGCCTAAAATATATACCTAGGTAAATGGAATATTGCTCCACTTCTACAAGTCCATTTGCATATTCTTGGTATCTAGGGACATCTATGGACCTCAGGGAATGTATTCACAGTGTCAGAAATATTGTGTCTATTACTAGGCTTGCTTAAATTGTGATGAAACAAAGGAGAAGATGAATTATGATTTTTCTTTGCATCTTTGACAGTGCATAACACCATAATGACCAAACATTAAAAAACTGCCACTGGGGCGCCCTCGTGGCGCATACCATAGTGCCTCGCGCACCTACGCGGCCGACCCGGGTTCGATCCCAGCTCCCGTCGTTATTTGTCGCATGTCCTCCCCACCTCTCCTCCCGTTCGCCCTCTCCTCTGTCGGTCCTGCGTGGCCAAAATAAAGCTGTAAAAATGCTAAAAAATATTATAAAAAAAAACTGCCACTGATCTCGTTCAGTACCGTCTTGAGATCACGTGTACACAAAATCTAAGGAAATTAATAAAGGGAAGATGATTAAACAGAAGGTTCTGTAGATACAGTACTGAATTCTCCCATCCGGACCATGTAATTTGAAATATTATTATAGAATAGGAGGCTTATAAATTACCTTATTATAGCCAATTCGCACTTTTATATATATATATATATACATATATTATCTTTCAAATGCCCGAGTTCAATTTGGATTTAGTATCACCAGGCATGCATGAGAACAGATAATGAAATCTACTGTAATGTACAGTGGCTTTTTTATTTTTATCAGGGTGGCACCATTTTGAAACTACTTTCAAATCTAATTGTTGCTGAATGCTAACAATAGGGAAGAGAAACTAACTGCGTTTTCAAATTTGTCAAAAACGTTACCTTTTGTGGCTTATTATCCCGAATAATAACAGAACTCTGAACCTTGAAGCCCTATAGAATCTTCCAGGAAGTGTAGTTCTGAAAAATTCCAACGCTGATCGACAGCTAGTGATGTCTATTACAAAATGGCCGCAAAAAGTCTACAATTCCCATGGTTCAAAAATATCCAAAATGGTCTCCCTCGTGACTAGACTTGTCCAAATCGAAAAGTTTAATCTATCTAATGACACTTTTAACCTATTGCTAAACTAACGTATTGATGATAATACACATTCTACATGCTGTTGTGACATGTTAGTGATGTTAATACTTGAATACGTTTGAAATTAAAATCGCAATTTTTATACAACAGTCAAAGAAATATTGATTTATGACCAGATGTAATTTCGGTACCGGTCCCGTCAGGTGGAACAGGTTAAACTATATGAAATATTATAGCTATGGATCTAATAACGTTGTCGATTGTCAGTGAGTTTTTTCTGGTCAACATGCAAAAAACAGATTGTTTTTTCATCCGTACATTTCCGTTTTATACCGTGGTGAATATGAGTATAGTTTGGGTGATTCTGAGTAATCCCAGGAAAAGACGCGAAAATAGCCCTTTAGTGAAATCCAGTCATCACTAGGGATGGGTACCGAATTCGGTACTTTTGAGGTACCGAACCGAAACACGTCGGTTTTCATGTCAACGTTCACACGCACAATATATGCTTACCTAGGATTTGACTTGATTCAACAACAAAGCAGTCGGAGCAATGGCAAGCCGAAAACTGTTGAAATTGTAGTTATTTGAAGTTTGGATATTTTTTTTCACGACTGAGGTAGGTAAATTAAATTTCTTGAGACTAAAGTACAGAAAAAAGGTACCGTTGGGTACCGGTATCGATTCACAGGTACCGGTACCGGTATCGGTCAAATGTGAAAGGTACCCATCCCTAGTCATCACGTTGTAATTTTTCGCCTGATTATCGAATCTTCCTGAAATCAATGCTAGATTATCGTTATTATGTCTCCTCATGCACGCATGACCAATGACCAACGGTACACAGCACACACACATTCCACACAGGCAGCTTCGATCATGAGAGAAAAAGAGATCAGATCAACGCAAGATTGGATATATAGTGTCCTTACCTTGTCTCTGATGTAATGCAAAAAGAATAATCCAATTATCTGATCGCCATTCCAAGTACTGGTCGCGGGAGTCCGTCCCATGTTGTCCGGCATTGCATATGAACGAGGGGGGGGGGGGGGCAGCCTAGTTATGTGCCCTGGTTAGTTGCTAGGTGATAGACATGGAGTTGTTGAGCTCTGGCCCTTTTTTCTCCTCAACTCACAATAGTGATATTGTGTGTGTGTGTGTGTGTGTGTGTGTGTGTGTGTGTGTGTGTGTGTGTGTGTGTGTGTGTGTGTGTGTGTGTGTGTGTGTGTGTGTGTGTGTGAGTGTGAGTGTGAGTGTGAGTGTGAGAGTCAGTGAGTGTGAGTGTGAGTTAGGGCTGCACGATTTTGGGAAATAATCGAATTGCGATTATTCTGACAGATATTGCGATTGCGATTTGCGATGCGATTATAACATATTTTAATTTTTTTTTACAAGAAGCATGTTGCTGCTTTTTGTAGTCGGGTCCCAACTGCAAAATTACTGTATTACCCTGTATTATACACTTTTACTATCATGTAGACTATTCTGCTTTGTGTTTACATGTGATGTATTGTATACATGCACATTTATTATGTTCTTGTGTGATGTATCGCACATTTTATTGCTGTGTGATGTATTGCAAATGTTATTGCTGTCATCTTGGCCAGGTCTACCTTGCAAAGGAGATCTTGTATCTCAATGGGACTTCCTGGTTAAAAAAAAAAATAAATATATATATATATATATATATATATATATATATATATATATATATATATATATATATATATATATATATTAATTGCAGGCTTGGCGATTTGACAATTGCATCATTCCAAATCGCGATTTCGATTAAAAAAACGATTAATCGTGCAGCCCTAGTGTGAGTGTGAGTGTGAGTGTGAGTGTGAGTGTGAGTGTGAGAGTCAGTCAGTCAGTCAGTCAGTCAGTCAGTCAGTCAGTCAGTCAGTCAGTCAGTCAGTCAGTCAGTCAGTCAGTCAGTCAGTCAGTCAGTCGCCTCAGTCTTTGTTTCTGTAGAGAAAGAGAAAATAAATTGATTTAGTGAAAAGGCTCCCAGGTGGAAATATTTCACAATCATTATGACATACAAATAAAATAATATATATTGTTAGTGTTAACACTTTGACTGCCCAAGGTTAATTCATTATTAGTCCCTTGAATGCCCAGGGCCACTTAAATGTTAACGTTAATATCGCCTAATCTATGTTTTAAATTACGTGTTATTTATGTGTCTAATCTGCCCGTCGCTTATCAAAGACTCGTTTTCCAGTCAACATTGTCAAAGCAGATTTTTTTTTATCGCTTCATTTCCATGTTCTACCATTCTGAAAAGCACTCGGTTTCACTGAAAAAAGAAGAGATTCCTTGATAATCGCCTTTTCCTGGTATATTCTAGAACGTTGTCATTTGTCGGCCTATTTATGAATCGTTTTCAAATAAACGCTAGATGATCGATAGTATATGTGTATGCATGCACGCTCGTGCCTTTTTTTTATTATTTATTATTATTTTTCGGATCGGATAACTCTAACCTACATTGTTTTGGATTTCAAAATGGCAGATTTTACCATTTTCACCCCTTGGCCATACATGGATGCCAACATGAATCTGAAGGAAATCCTAAGATGAAAGGTGTCTAAATGATGTGTTTCTTAATGGGGAATTCAAATATGAGTTAATTTTTCGGATCAGATAACTCTAACCTACATCATTTTGGATTTCAAAATGGCCGATTTTACCATTTTTCACCCCTTGGCCATACATGGATGCCAACATGAATTTGAAGGAAATCCTATCACGCAAGGTGTCTAAATGATGTGTTTCTTAATGGGGAATTCAAATATGATTTCATTTTTGGGATAGGATAACTCTAACCTGCATAATTTTGGATTTCAAAATGGCTGATTTGACCATTTGAACCCATTGGTCATACACAGGTGCCAGAATGAATCTGAAATAAATCCTAACATGCAAGGTGTCTAAATTATGTGTGTTTTAATGGGGAATAGAAATATGAGTTAATTTCTTGGATATGATAACTCTAACCTACATCATTTTGTATTACAAAATTGCCAAATTTACCCATCCCCTTTCAAAGATAAAAAAATATATGGGAAATCATTTATAATGACAAAGCCATCAAATGTATTAACAAGTGAACTGTATATAACTGGATACAACTAAAGATCAATAATAATAATAATAATAATAATAATAATAATAATAATAATAATAATAATAATAATAATAATAATAATAATAATAATAATAATAATAATAATAATAATAATAATAATAATAATAATAACAATAATAAATTGTATTTGTAATGCACACAAACACCTAAGTGCTAAATCTCTATCTCCTGACTTCTTGAACTTTGCCAGGTTCCAATGTCTTGATTGAACTCATTCTTGGACAGCAAGGTCTCCTACTGTACTGCTTTAACCACCAACCTACAAACTTAAACTCAACGTCAGCCATAAATAGGTGAGCTCTTTCCAGAACTACTCAGCAGAAACCTCAGTAACCATTTTAACAAACGTCGCAATGTATTGAGAAAATCCATGGGGCTCCATCAATCCTCTATCTTCTTGAATTTGATCAGGTTGCACAAGTCCTGCTTGGATTCATTCTTGGACATCAGCCTCCTGCTGGTCTCCTGAGCCCTGATCCCTCCATCCCTTTTTTCTTGTGAAAAGTACTTAGCAGAGTCACCATTTTAACAACCCTCTCGATGCTTTGTGTGTGGCAAGGCCAGTCGAGAACCTCCATGGGGGTGTTGATTAAGTTCTTCACCTCGGAGGTGCTTAGGGAGCAGGTGAGAGGTGGCTCTGACACATCTTCTGACCAGCTGATTAAGCCACCAATGCTGAACCTCCATGGGGGTGTTGATTAAGTTCTTCACTTCTGAGGTGCTTAGGGAGCAGGTGAGAGGTGGCTCTGACACATCTTCTGACCAGCTGATTAAGGGCCCGGGTCCACCTGCCTCATATTTATGACCGCACGCGTCTTTTTTCAATGTATCCCAATGGGGAGAGGGCGTATGCGGCCGCATGAGCCGCCTATAGGAAATGCGCTGCAGTCGGCTTCTTTTTTCAGCTTTTTTGTGCGGCCGGAAGTTGAAACTTTCTGAACTTTCAGAGCGATGCGCTGAGCTCATTTTCAGACAACCAATCACAGCCATTCATATCTACCACTCTGTTTGTAACCTGACACCGGAGCTGCCTGCCTGTCTTGGCTGTCTCCCACAAGAGACGGGCCATTGAGATTCGCGACAAAGCACAAATACACTAATAATAATAACTACACGAATACACTACTAAAAAGCTAATAAAAAGCAAAGGGCGAACTGTGGTGTCAGGCAATAACTATATATATAATTAATATACAATAAAATGTATTAAAATATGCTATAATATGTGCAAAACAGCGGCAGGAAAAAACGATAGAAAGATGGCTGTAGATTTCTTTCTGTCATCTACAAGATGCGCTTCATGCCAGCACTACCGGCGCACTACCAGCGTTTTTGTGAGATAGGTGGACGCGGGCCCTAAGCCATCAATGCTGAACCTCCATGGGGGTGTTGATTAAGTTCTTCACTTCTGAGGTGCTTAGGGAGCAGGTGAGAGGTGGCTCTGACACATCTTCTGACCAGCTGATTAAGCCACCAATGCTGAACCTCCATGGGGGTGTTGATTAAGTTCTTCACTTCTGAGGTGCTTAGGGAGCAGGCGAGAGGTGGCTCTGACACATCTTCTGACCAGCTGATTAAGCCACCAATGCTGAACCTCCATGGGGGTGTTGATTAAGTTCTTCACTTCTGAGGTGCTTAGGGAGCAGGTGAGAGGTGGCTCTGACACATCTTCTGACCAGCTGATTAAGCCACCAATGCTGAACCTCCATGGGGGTGTTGATTAAGTTCTTCACTTCTGAGGTGCTTAGGGAGCAGGTGAGAGGTGGCTCTGACACATCTTCTGACCAGCTGATTAAGCCACCAATGCTGGTAGTGTCACTATTGATGTGAGGTGTTCTTCTGATCCTGACAGAAGAGTCTCCCAGCTGAGTGTCTGGATCCCCCTCTCCCCTGATGGCCAGGATTCTCTCCACCCCCTCAATTCTCTCTTTTTGATCCTCAGAGCACAGCAGTGTTTGGAGGATGGCTTCACTGTGGGCTAGGGCTGTCTTAAATACTTCGAAGCTTCGTTCGATGGCACAAGCTTCGAACATTAAAAAAAAATCTAAGTAAAAAAAATATATATATATTCAAAAAAAAAAATTTACTTCGGTGTGTGCGTGCGTGCGCGCGCGCATGGGGCCATTGGGTGGGGCCGGGGGACAAATACACTGGAGGAAAGTAACCCAGCTCAGCACTGCCCAAATTATATCATCACTATTGCCTGTTTGAAGG
>NC_140172.1:155887549-155890789 GCF_963971535.1 Notolepis coatsorum | reverse complement strand
CCTTTAAACACAGAGAGCCACATGTTCCTCCTGCAGCCAGGGCCCCTGTAACCCCTTTAAACACAGAGAGCCACATGTTCTCCTGCAGCCAGGGCCCTGTAACCCCTTTAAACACAGAGAGCCCACATGTTCTCCTGCAGCCAGGGCCCCTGTAACCCCTTTAAACACAGAGAGCCACATGTTCTCCTGCAGCCAGGGCCCCTGTAACCCCTTTAAACACAGAGAGCACCACATGTTCTCCTGCAGCCAGGGCCCCTGTAACCCCTTTAAACACAGAGAGCCACATGTTCTCCTGCAGTCAGGGCCCCTGTAACCCCTTTAAACACAGAGAGCCACATGTTCTCCTGCAGCCAGGGCCCCTGTAACCCCTTTAAACACAGAGAGCACCACATGTTCTCCTGCAGCCAGGGCCCCTGTAACCCCTTTAAACACAGAGAGCCACATGTTCTCCTGCAGCCAGGGCCCTGAACCCCTTTAAACACAGAGAGCCACATGTTCTCCTGCAGCCAGGGCCCTGAACCCCTTTAAACACAGAGAGCCACATGTTCTCCTGCAGTCAGGGCCCCTGTAACCCCTTTAAACACAGAGAGCACCACATGTTCTCCTGCAGCCAGGGCCCCTGTAACCCCTTTAAACACAGAGAGCACCACATGTTCTCCTGCAGCCAGGGCCCTGTAACCCCTTTAAACACAGAGAGCACCACATGTTCTCCTGCAGCCAGGGCCCCTGTAACCCCTTTAAACACAGAGAGCACCACATGTTCTCCTGCAGCCAGGGCCCCTGTAACCCCTTTAAACACAGAGAGCCACATGTTCTCCTGCAGCCAGGGCCCCTGTAACCCCTTTAAACACAGAGAGCACCACATGTTCTCCTGCAGTCAGGGCCCCTGTAACCCCTTTAAACACAGAGAGCCACATGTTCTCCTGCAGCCAGGGCCCCTGTAACCCCTTTAAACACAGAGAGCACCACATGTTCTCCTGCAGCCAGGGCCCCTGTAACCCCTTTAAACACAGAGAGCACCACATGTTCTCCTGCAGCCAGGGCCCCTGTAACCCCTTTAAACACAGAGAGCACCACATGTTCTCCTGCAGTCCAGGGCCCCTGTAACCCCTTTAAACACAGAGAGCACCACATGTTCTCCTGCAGTCAGGGCCCCTGTAACCCCTTTAAACACAGAGAGCCACATGTTCTCCTGCAGTCAGGGCCCCTGTAACCCCTTTAAACACAGAGAGCCACATGTTCTCCTGCAGTCAGGGCCCCTGTAACCCCTTTAAACACAGAGCACCACATGTTCTCCTGCAGTCAGGGCCCCTGTAACCCCTTTAAACACAGAGAGCACCACATGTTCTCCTGCAGCCAGGGCCCCTGTAACCCCTTTAAACACAGAGAGCACCACATGTTCTCCTGCAGCCAGGGCCCCTGTAACCCCTTTAAACACAGAGAGCACCACATGTTCTCCTGCAGCCAGGGCCCCTGTAACCCCTTTAAACACAGAGAGCCACATGTTCTCCTGCAGTCAGGGCCCCTGTAACCCCTTTAAACACAGAGAGCCACATGTTCTCCTGCAGCCAGGGCCCCTGTAACCCCTTTAAACACAGAGAGCACCACATGTTCTCCTGCAGCCAGGGCCCCTGTAACCCCTTTAAACACAGAGAGCCCACATGTTCTCCTGCAGCCAGGGCCCCTGTAACCCCTTTAAACACAGAGAGCCACATGTTCTCCTGCAGCCAGGGCCCCTGTAACCCCTTTAAACACAGAGAGCACCACATGTTCTCCTGCAGCCAGGGCCCCTGTAACCCCTTTAAACACAGAGAGCACCACATGTTCTCCTGCAGTCAGGGCCCCTGTAACCCCTTTAAACACAGAGAGCACCACATGTTCTCCTGCAGCCAGGGCCCCTGTAACCCCTTTAAACACAGAGAGCCCACATGTTCTCCTGCAGCCAGGGCCCCTGTAACCCCTTTAAACACAGAGAGCACCACATGTTCTCCTGCAGCCAGGGCCCCTGTAACCCCTTTAAACACAGAGAGCCACATGTTCTCCTGCAGCCAGGGCCCCTGTAACCCCTTTAAACACAGAGAGCACCACATGTTCTCCTGCAGCCAGGGCCCTGTAACCCCTTTAAACACAGAGAGCCACATGTTCTCCTGCAGCCAGGGCCCCTGTAACCCCTTTAAACACAGAGAGCCACATGTTCTCCTGCAGCCAGGGCCCCTGTAACCCCTTTAAACACAGAGAGCCACATGTTCTCCTGCAGCCAGGGCCCCTGTAACCCCTTTAAACACAGAGAGCACCACATGTTCTCCTGCAGCCAGGGCCCCTGTAACCCCTTTAAACACAGAGAGCACCACATGTTCTCCTGCAGCCAGGGCCCCTGTAACCCCTTTAAACACAGAGAGCACCACATGTTCTCCTGCAGCCAGGGCCCCTGTAACCCCTTTAAACACAGAGAGCCACATGTTCTCCTGCAGCCAGGGCCCCTGTAACCCCTTTAAACACAGAGAGCCACATGTTCTCCTGCAGCCAGGGCCCCTGTAACCCCTTTAAACACAGAGGGCCACATGTTCTCCTGCAGCCAGGGCCCCTGTAACCCCTTTAAACACAGAGAGCCACATGTTCTCCTGCAGCCAGGGCCCCTGTAACCCCTTTAAACACAGAGGGCCACATGTTCTCCTGCAGCCAGGGCCCCTGTAACCCCTTTAAACACAGAGAGCCACATGTTCTCCTGCAGCCAGGGCCCCTGTAACCCCTTTAAACACAGAGAGCACCACATGTTCTCCTGCAGCCAGGGCCCCTGTAACCCCTTTAAACACAGAGAGCCACATGTTCTCCTGCAGCCAGGGCCCCTGTAACCCCTTTAAACACAGAGAGCACCACATGTTCTCCTGCAGCCAGGGCCCCTGTAACCCCTATAAACACAGAGAGCCACATGTTCTCCTGCAGCCAGGGCCCCTGTAACCCCTTTAAACACAGAGAGCCACATGTTCTCCTGCAGCCAGGGCCCCTGTAACCCCTTTAAACACAGAGAGCCACATGTTCTCCTGCAGCCAGGGCCCCTGTAACCCCTTTAAACACAGAGAGCCACATGTTCTCCTGCAGCCAGGCCCCTGTAACCCCTTTAAACACAGAGAGCACCACATGTTCTCCTGCAGCCAGGGCCCCTGTAACCCCTTTAAACACAGAGAGCCACATGTTCTCCTGCAGCCAGGGCCCCTGTAACCCCTTTAAACACAGAGAGCC
>NC_140172.1:155865049-155882549 GCF_963971535.1 Notolepis coatsorum | reverse complement strand
CTCTCTCTCTCTCTCTCACACACACACACACGTGAGATATACATACATGATTATGC
This sequence comes from Notolepis coatsorum, assembly GCF_963971535.1. Classification (NCBI taxonomy): domain Eukaryota; kingdom Metazoa; phylum Chordata; class Actinopteri; order Aulopiformes; family Paralepididae; genus Notolepis; species Notolepis coatsorum. The sequence continues at coordinate 155,882,493 of NC_140172.1, read as the reverse complement.
ACGCTTACTGTAGTTAGACAAACAAACATGGAACAACAAAAACTCCTGCTGTTTGCTGCTATATGCTAATCTGAAGACGGTAGACTGTCGCCATACAGTCAACTGTATCTAAAGATGGTCTGCATTGCATTTCCAGTAGGGATGTCCGATATTATCGACCGACAGATATTATCGGCCGATATCGGCAGTAAAATGTGATATCGGAAAATATCGGTATCGGTTAAAAAAAACAAAAAAACAATAACAATATTTGTTATATATATATATCCAGTGAAATTATTAGTTACCTGAAATTATTCAGTTTTTTGGGGGGGAAACCCTGCATATATCGGTATCGGTTGATATCGGTTGATATCGGTATCGGAAATTAAGAGTTGGACAATATCGGAATATCGGTATCGGTAAAAAAGCCAATATCGAGCATCCCTAATTTCCAGTGTCACAGTACAGTATATGATACTTCACTGCTGCCGCATAAAGAACTATTTATATTCTACACATCACAATCCCTCACTTCAATAAAAGATTAATCTAGAGGTGCATAATTCCCCATTCTCTCTCTGTTTGTCTGTCTCTATTTTGGTCTGTCTAATTGATTGACTGCCTCTTAGCCTTCCTACTGTCTCAATAAAGAACCTTCTCTCCTGTGTCTCCCTCTCAGCCTTCCTACTGTCTCTATAAATAACCTCCTTCTTGTATCTCTCCCTATGAGCCTTCATACTGTCTTTTTAATAAGGAGGACCATTCTCTTGTGTGTCTGTCTCAATAAAGAACCTTCTCTCATGTGTCTCCCGTACTCTGTCTCCCTCTCAGCCTTCCCAGTGTCTCAATAAAGAACCTTCTCTCATGTGTCTCCCGTACTATGTCTCCCTCTCAGCCTTCCTACTGTATCAATAAATACCATTCTTTCCTCTGTCCGTCTGCATAAAGAACCTTCCCTCCTGTGTCTCCCATACTCTGTCTCCCTCTTAGCCTTCCTACTGTCTCAATAAAGAACCTTCTCTCTTGTGTCTCCTCTACTCTGTCTCCCTCTTAGCCTTCCTACTGTCTCAAAAAAGAACCCTCTCTCCTGTGTCTTCCCTACTGTCTCCCTCTCAGCCTTCCTACTGTCTCAATAAAGAACCTTCTCTCCCATGTCTGTCTCAATAAAGACCCTTCTCTCCTGTGTCTTCCCTACTGTCTCCCTCTCAGCCTTCCTACTGTCTCAATAAAGAACCTTCTCTCCTGTGTCTCCTCTACTCTGTCTCCCTCTCAGCCTTCCTACTGTCTCAATAAAGAACCTTCTCTCCTGTGTCTCCCCTACTCTGTCTCCCTCTCAGCCTTCCTACTGTCTCAATAAAGAGCCTCCTCTCCTGTGTCTCCTCTACTCTGTCTCCCTCTCAGCCTTAGTTCATACTGTCTTAATAAAGAACCTTCTCTCTTGTGTCTCCCCTACTCTGTCTCCCTCTCAGCCTTAGTTCATACTGTCTTAATAAAGAACCTTCTCTCTTGTGTCTCCCCTACTCTGTCTCCCTCTCAGCCTTAGTTCCTACTGTCTCAATAAAGAACCTTCTCTCTTGTGTCTCCCCTACTCTGTCTCCCTCTCAGCCTTAGTTCCTACTGTCTCAATAAAGAACCTTCTCTCCTGTGTCTCCTCTACTCTGTCTCCCTCTCAGCCTTCCTACTGTCTCAATAAAGAGCCTCCTCTCCTGTGTCTCCCCTACTTTGTCTCCCTCTCAGCCTTAGTTCATACTGTCTTAATAAAGAACCTTCTCTCTTGTGTCTCCCCTACTCTGTCTCCCTCTCAGCCTTAGTTCCTACTGTCTCAATAAAGAACCTTCTCTCTTGTGTCTCCCCTACTCTGTCTCCCTCTCAGCCTTAGTTCCTACTGTCTCAATAAAGAACCTTCTCTCCTGTGTCTCCTCTACTCTGTCTCCCTCTCAGCCTTCCTACTGTCTCAATAAAGAGCCTCCTCTCCTGTGTCTCCCCTACTTTGTCTCCCTCTCAGCCTTAGTTCATACTGTCTTAATAAAGAACCATCTCTCCTGTGTCTCCTCTACTCTGTCTCCCTCTCAGCCTTCCTACTGTCTCAATAAAGAACCTTCTCTCCTGTGTCTCCTCTACTCTGTCTCCCTCTCAGCCTTCCTACCGTCTCAATAAAGAACCTTCTCTCCTGTGTCTCCCCTACTCTGTCTCCCTCTCAGCCTTCCTACTGTCTCAATAAAGAACCTTCTCTCCTGTGTCTCCTCTACTCTGTCTCCCTCTCAGCATTCCTACCGTCTCAATAAAGAACCTTCTCTCCTGTGTCTCCTCTACTCTGTCTCCCTCTCAGTCTTCCTACTGTCGCAATAAAGAACCTTCTCTCCTGTGTCTCCTCTACTCTGTCTCCCTCTCAGCCTTCCTACCGTCTCAATAAAGAACATTCTCTCCTGTGTCTCCCCTACTCTGTCTCCCTCGCAGCCTTCCTACTGTCGCAATAAAGAACCTTCTCTCCTGTGTCTCCCCTACTCTGTCTCCCTCGCAGCCTTCCTACTGTCGCAATAAAGAACCTTCTCTCCTGTGTCTCCTCTACTCTGTCTCCCTCTCAGCCTTCCTACTGTCGCAATAAAGAACCTTCTCTCCTGTGTCTCCTCTACTCTGTCTCCCTCTCAGCCTTCCTACCGTCTCAATAAAGAACATTCTCTCCTGTGTCTCCTCTACTCTGTCTCCCTCGCAGCCTTCCTACTGTCGCAATAAAGAACCTTCTCTCCTGTGTCTCCTCTACTCTGTCTCCCTCTCAGCCTTCCTACTGTCGCAATAAAGAACCTTCTCTCCTGTGTCTCCTCTACTCTGTCTCCCTCTCAGCCTTCCTACCGTCTCAATAAAGAACATTCTCTCCTGTGTCTCCTCTACTCTGTCTCCCTCGCAGCCTTCCTACTGTCGCAATAAAGAACCTTCTCTCCTGTGTCTCCTCTACTCTGTCTCCCTCTCAGCCTTCCTACTGTCTCAATAAAGAACATTCTCTCCTGTGTCTCCTCTACTCTGTCTCCCTCGCAGCCTTCCTACCGTCTCAATAAAGGAAAATACAAAGTACTCCTTTAAATCACTTCTCACACGCCTCACCTCATCTCTGCACGTTCACTCCTGCTCAAATTCGCAGCAGTTGTCTTAATATACATAATACACCTAAGTGGAGCGGACTGCCCACTCATCTTAAATAAATGTTTACACAAACACCCGAGGTGTTATCTGTGATTAGAATATTCACCACGTCTGTGTGCATGTTTATCCAGGAGGTCACGCGTGTGCGTGGCGAGGAGTCGGGACGTCCCGCTGACAGTCCCAGCGTGGCTCCTATTAGCAGAGACCGTCCCCCCATCAGGGCCCTGTCCTCCCGCCCCGTCTCCGCTACAATAGGAGCTGCCTCAACAACAAAGTTGCCGTGACGACCCCTGTCCTGTGTTGTGTACCCCATTCTCTGGGACCTTCCGGTGGGACCCCCCACCCCTCATTTGAGGAGTCTTCCATTCATGGTGCATCTGTGCCAGTCGCTTCCACATACGGCGCTGATGGGCGTACAATATGGGACCGGCAGGGAGGCAGGGAGGGAGGGAGGGAGGGAGGGAGGAGGGCCGGTCACGCTTGGTGGATAACGCGTTAGAGACGGTTTCAACTTGACAACATAGAAGACGTACTAAATGGACCCAAGTTTACTTCCTGTTGCAGTGTTTTGCTGATATCAATAAATAGCAGCCCCGATCTCACTTAGATCTCAATGGAAATACTGGACTGATTTTCAGGACTCGTGACTCGACTTGGACTTGAGTACTGAGTGACTCGGACTTGGACTTGGACTCGAGCATTGACTACATTCGGACTCGGAAGGTGCAGATGAGGACTCGGACTTGTTAATTGATGAATACAGTTATACAGTTTTTTGGCCCTAATCATTTGATTTGATGGCTATATATTATTTGTATCCACTTTTTCTCCTTATTTTCTATCTCAATTTCGCTGTTTCCAATTCTCCCCTCCCCTGTCTTGAACGTTGCTTGCATATGCCCCCCACAGGTCGGTCGTAGGGAAGATAGAAGCCTTGCATCATGTGTCCCCCTCCGGTACACGAGGAGGCAGCCTGTCACATCTTTTCACCTGCCAGCGCGGACTCTCATTGGGCGAGGTGTAACGTGTGGGAGGCTCACACTACCCCCGCCATTTCCTGTCTCTGCTGTGCAGGCGTCCCCCAACCGACCTGTAGCAGTTGCTGTCCACAACGTCCAGATTACCAACCATCGACTTCCCACCCGCTAACTCTGCCAATTGAGCCAGTATGACGGCCGTCCCAAGCCGGAGGCAACGCCGACAGCCGGATTTGAACCCGGTGTCTCTTGCGTTGGTGACGAGCGCAATGTCCGCTGCGCCACCCAGCCGACCAATTGATGGCTATATTAATACTGTAACAGTATTTAATTTCGGTGGTGACGGTTGTGTCATTTATGTTTAATGTAGACCTTTTTTTATTTGTACGTCAGCTCTTTGACTGCCAGAGTGGAGTGGACTCAACCTTGATGACTCGGACTCGGACTCGGACTCGGACTAGGGTAATGGGGACTCGAGACTCGACTCGGACCTCAATATTTAGTGACTCGACTACAACACTGCTATACGTATAGCCCAGTTACATTTTATCACCACAGATACAATCTCCTCGAAATGTTCGCACTCCAGCAGAACAAAGGGGACATGTGAAATGCGATGGCGTCGCCTCACTTTATGTCGACGTAGACGAGCGACACCCACAGCGCCGTACAGTGTCACCGGATAACCATGAAAGAAAATAAACATAGAAATAAAAACATGATCATAAAAATCTTAACAATCGTCATAATTACCGTTGACACCGAATTGTCTGTTTTTATGTTTGAGTCATAAACTGGCCTCAATAAGGATGCAGTAAGGTGGTGCGCTTCCTCGCCTGCTCTCCTCAGACACTCATAGCTCTTAATTAAGGTCCTCCGTTGTCATGTAATCCACCATCATAAGAGGATCGTACCGCTGTTGAATTAACTGTGTGTTTTCCTCTGTGTGAACACGGTGAATCCATGCGTTATGGTTATTGGAGTATCACTATCACCTCATAAGGGGTGTTCTCGAGTCCTTAAGATACGATAAGGAGTTTTCTCTGCCTTTTAAGATTATTTTAAGGTGCCTCTGACTTTCAAACAAGGACGATGTATTCTCCGTTTACACAACAAGGCAATTTTGTCTTTTACATTCCATATAAATGTGGTACATTCACATGCAAAAGAGTTTGATCTCTATATGGAAAATAAGCTATTTGTAGGCTACCTTTCTTTTTTTTGTATCTACTTTTTTCTAGCGCAGCGGACTAAGCGTCTGTCTACCACCGCAGAGACACTGGTATCGAATCCGGCTGTCAGCGGTGCCTCCGGCTTGGCCGGTCGTCATACTGACTCAATTGGCAGAGTCAGCGGGAGGGAAGCCGGTGGGTGGTAATATGGTCGTTGTAAACAGCGACTCCTACAGGTCGGTCAGGGCGCCTGCACAGCGAGGGAGGGATCTGGGTGAGGTAGTGTGCCCTCCCACGCGTTACACTTCCCCAGTGAGAGTCCTCGCTGCCAGGTGAAAAGAGGCTGCTGGCTGTCTCCTATGTATCGGATGAAGCATGTGATAGACTTCAGGGCTCCCTAGACCGGCAAGTAGGGGGCAAATGCGCACAACGACCAGGAAGGGGAGGGGGGAATTGGCATAACAACTAAATTGGAATGGGAGGAAAATACAAGAAAAATAGGAGGAGAAAAAGTGGATTAAAAGAAAAATGTAATTGGTATCCATCTTCTTGTCTGACTCCTTTTATCCAAAGCACTTTACAACTTGTGCCTGACACTCACCAACCTGCTCATCGGTAGCAGTTAGGGGTTAAGTGACCTTCAGATTACCCCCCTACCGGTGTGATCCTTTAACCCACTGTAAATTGGAATATCTGTTTTATGTCTGTTTTATTCCGGTGCTTACAAACATTACAAATGTAAAATAAAAACAGAATAAAAAAATCAAATAATTACAGTACAATAAAAACATGTCTCATTTGGATCACTGATTGGGCCTTTAAAACAATTTCAATAATTTCCAAACATAGAGACTGGAGGCCGTCTGATACCAAAGTAACATGTCTTCTTCCCTGGGTTCAGAACATGATCACAATCACAGTCTCATTACCAACCACTCTTTCCGACCTTCGCCTCTGCTGACAATTAGTCCCTTTCAATTAAAACAGAGCCACACATAGGGCTAATTGAGCTATTGATGGAACTATGCATGCAAATAATGCTTACAAGAGTGTAGATAGTCGATGTTGTTGTTGTTGGGGGTACAATTATTCAAGTAGTAGTGGTGGTGGTGGTGTTAGTAGTAGTGGTGGTGGTGGTGGTGGTGTTAGTATTGGTAATGGTGGTGTTAGTATTGGTAATGGTAATGGTGGTAGTAGTGGTGGTGGTGGTGGTGGTGGTGGTGGTGGTGTTAGTATTGGTAATGGTGGTGGTGGTAGTACTAGTGGTAGTAGTGGTGGTGGTGTTAGTATTGATAATGGTGGTGGTGGTAGTAGTGGTGGTGGTGGTGGTGGTGTTAGTATTGGTAATGGTGGTGGTAGTAGTAGTGGTGGTGGTGGTGGTGTTAGTATTGGTAATGGTGGTGGTGGTGGTGTTAGTATTGGTAATGGTGGTGGTAGTAGTAGTGGTGGTGGTGGTGGTGTTAGTATTGGTAATGGTGGTGGTGGTGGTGTTAGTATTGGTAATGGTGGTGGTAGTAGTAGTGGTAATGGTGGTGGTAGTAGTGGTAATGGTGGTGGTGGTGTTAGTATTGGTAATGGTGGTGGTAGTAGTGGTAATGGTGGTGGTGGTGGTGTTAGTATTGGTAATGGTGGTGGTAGTAGTGGTAATGGTGGTGACAGTATTAGTGGTGGTGGTGGTGGTGGTGGTGGTGTTAGTATTGGTAATGGTGGTGGTGGTGTTAGTATTGGTAATGGTGGTGGTGGTGTTAGTATTGGTAATGGTGGTGGTGGTAGTAGTGGTGGTGGTGGTGCCGCAGGGGTGTAGCTCCAGATTCTGGGCCCCATGAAAGAATGTATTTGTAGGCCCCCAGTGAATGCGAGCGAGCGTACGTGCGCAAGCGTTTTTTTTTTTTGCCATTTTTTTATTGATGAAAACGCATAATATGGTTTTTACCTATACATTCGGATCAGCAGTTCAGCACCTGCACTGTTGGTGGGTGAGCCTAGTAAAGGATGACGCATTGCGTTCATCTTCAATGAATGGACCAATGCAATAGTCTACCAAAGCCCCCCCTCTCTCTCTATATATCTCACACACACACACACACACACACACACACACACACACACACACACACACACACACACACACACACACACACACACACACACACACACACACACACACACACACACACACACACACACACACACACACACACACACTTCAGAAACAAACATAGTATCAATGAGAGCATCAATAATACACCTGAGTGATGTCTAGTAAAAAAAAATAAAAAATAAAAATGTTGGGCCCCCCCCCAGTGCTGGGCCCTTGGAATCATCCTAAGCTACCCCCCCCCCAGCTACGCCCCTGTAGTATTGGTAATGGTGGTGGTAGTAGTAGTGGTGGTGGTGTGAGTGATGCACCCCTACTGCATACAACAGGGGACAGCATGACATCTGTGCCCAGGTCTGGTAGTGGACTAGGGGGTGATGGTTTATTAATATGGGCCCTGCTGCCTGTCCAATTTCTACATGTTTCACGAATCCAACATTTTGGTGTCTTTTTAAAAAGAAATCATCAAACTAAATGTTATAACCTTCATTATTGAGGCTGTGGATATCAGTACAGTACAGGCCAGTCAGTACAGCTCTTCATGTCCTCGGGGAAAACCAGACCGCGACCTCCGCGTGCCTCCTCCTCATATTCCTCACGTCAGCCAGTTCACGCGTCACATCGATGACAGCGCTTGACGTCTATTCCCCCGTCCGCTGAGGTGTGGCTAATGTCTTTAGTTTTGTGGAACGGTGAGACGCGTCACTTTTCTCCCGGCGCACCGCGTCCCACGGGGGACAGCGTGGTGGCACATCTGTGCCCAGGTCTGGTTGTGTGGTCTGCTGGGGCATTGCTGCTGCGGTTTGCAAAGCCCTGGGTTGGGGAAGGGGGGGGGGGGGGTACAGACAGCTGGCTCCCTCCCCTCTCCTCCCGGCTGGATGGATGGAGGAGGACCGAGACACACAGACACAGAGCCAAGGACCCACACAGGCTGCAGGTGTATGAACCCCCCCACACCCCCCCACGGTCGTCGCCCCTCACACAGCTTGATCCACAATTGCCGGCGGGACGGAAGTGCCGGTAATTGGGAGTGTTTCTTGGCAACGGATGCGACGGCGTTGACCCCGGTCCAACGAGCAGTTGGCACGGGCCGCCATTAGAGCCGGGCGCCACGCCCGCCGCGGCCCCCATATGCCGAAGCGGGAATAATTGGTGTCGTCTTCATCACCCTCCTCCTCGGTCTCCGCAGATTCAGCTGGTCGTAGGGCCAGAGAGGGAAGAGCCTCCCCGAGCAAAGATGGCCGAGGACGACGACTCCCTCTGGAGGCCGCCATGTCCAATCACGCCTCACAAAGTCGCTCTCCGGGAACCCCCCCGGGCGCCTGATTCACCCTCCTCTTCCTCCTCCTCCTCCTCCTCCTCCTCCTGATTCCCCCGACAAGACAAGACAACTTCCAAGCTGTCCTTCCTACCTTTACTCCCCCGAGGCAGATCTCGCTGAGCACCTTGTGCTCTGCTCTTCCTCAGCCGTGTCGCTTCGCACTCAAACCTTTTACATTTTAGTCATTCAGCTGAAACGCTTTTATCCAAAGCGACTTACAAGTTCTGTACGACAAAGGAAGAAGGGCACAACTCTATCAGCTGAGTGACAATGTTCATCAAAGTGTTGAGTGCTACAGTGTAGGTTAGTTTATTAGGACACGTGCATGACGGTAAGGTTAGTTAGGGTTAGATATTTTATTTTAATTTTTTCAGATAATGGTTGAAGAAGTGCGTCTCTAGTCGACGGCGAAAGATTGGACGTGATTCGGCTGTCCTAACTGGGATGGGTAGTTCATTCCACCATTGTGGGGCAAGGACTGAGAAAAGGCGGCTTCTCCTTGATGATCCTCCCGGAGCTCGGATAGGAGTGGGTTTTGAGACGGCCAGAAGATGTAGAGCATGGTAGGGCGTCTTGAGGGTGTGTACACAGCTCCACACATTCACACCTGGGAGCCGTACGGTACGACACGTCCGACACTGTCCGAGCCACCGAGTAGCTCCGCTGGAGCGGGTCTGGGATTAATTAAGTGCCTTGCTCAAGGACACTTCGACAATGGGTGTCGAGGGACGGGGGCCAAAGCTCCGATTCGTCTGTTCCGGGATCAAATGCGGCGATCTTATAAAAAAAATAAAAACTGTTCTCTAACCGCCGACGCCAACCCTAAACACCTAAACAACAAAACAGCGCTGTTGAAGAGGAGGAGGACGGCGTAAGAGGCAGTGTTAATTTTGTCAACGAAAATGATAACTAAATATGGTCGTCAACGAAGCTTTTCCCCCTGACTAAATGTAGACTAAAACAAAAAAGACAAAATCGACACTAAAACTGACTAAGACTAAAATGCTCAGACCTTAGTAGTTGACTAAAACTGACTACCGGTAAGACTAAAATGAAAAATAAATGAAGGTGACTAAATATGATGAAAACGAAAAAGGAGCATTTGACACACGACTAAAACTAAAACTATTGGTTTGATTATGTCTTATGGTGTATATATGTGGAGCACTTCTATGCTCTATATGTATATATTCTTTTTGTATCGTGTCTGCTTCACATGGGCTGTGGAAACGTTCGGTTCACTTTACTGTTTTTGTTATTTTAAGACTGGTGAGGGTCTTTAACTGTTTACATCTTTAACTTAAATTAATGTGATTTTGACTGACTGTAGCGGTACATAGAATTCCATTACAAGAGAATAAAATAATTTTTTTTTCATTAACGAAAACTAGACAGAAATGTCATCCGTCGTCTCTCTCTCGCAAAAATCTAGACTAAAACAAAAAAGACAAAATCGAGACAAAAACTGACTAAACTAAAAAATAAATGAAGGTGACTAAATATGATGAAAAACGAAAAAGGAGCCTTTGACACATGACTAAGAACTAAAACAAAAATTTAAATAGCTGCCAAAATTAACACTGCGTAAGAGGCATCCAGATCATTTGTATTGCGTCGGCAGTCCGTCATAATAGCAAACAGGGTGATGGGGAGCGACGGGGCCAGTATGGTTCAGGTCAGGGAGGGGATTAGCTGATCTCTAGAGGCCTAAGTTACTGGTGGGGCCGGGAGGGGAGGAACTTAAACAAAGGGCTGCCGCTGAACCACAGCCTCACACTTTAAACCCCGAACAAACTCTGGGTAATGGGACTACAAAGGCCCAATTAGACACAAGCCCGCGGATATTAAGCCGCAAAAGCCCCGCAATTTGTCCCCACAAGTCATTTGCATCTCTCTATAAATCCCCACCGCACACCTTTTCATATCTATTATTATTCTTCGTGGACATTCATTTGCAAATACATGCAAAGTACCTATTTAAATATGCATTAGAATACACTCCCCCGCCCCCCTCTCCAAATTAAAAGTGCTAATTTTGCGAGAGAGAGACTAGACCATGTCTGTCTGACTCGGAGTGGCAGCTACCGGGTCTCACCGCTGTCACTGCCTCCCTCTCTCTCTTTCTCTTTCTCTTTCTCTTTCTCTTTCTCTTTCTCTTTCTCTTTCTCTTTCTCTTTCTCTTTCTCTCTCTCTCTCTCTCTCTCTCTCTCTCTCTCTCTCTCTCTCTCTCTCTCTCTCTCTCTCTCTCTCTCTCCGATTACGTCAACTATATAGCCCCGCCTCAGATGTCATGATGCTGCCAGATCGTAACTTCGTGTTTTCCCATCCGATACCTGGCTCTCTTCACCCTTCACCCTGAGAAAGCACTCACTCATGCTGCACACGCCCACACTTATGGCCATAAAGAAAGGTCACTTTAAAAATAGTATAGTAACAGTGTATTGCACTACCAAGGGACCTAGCATGTCCTTCATGCTCTGTAAATAACTATGTACAAATACCGTGATGTCCCACTATGTTACCTGTTTATTGCACAATGTTGTCTATTGGATTCTATTATATGTTGTACCACTGTATTGCACATCGTTGCGGGCAAGACCACCCGCATTTCATTGTATACTTGTATGCCGTGACAAATAAAACTTTTGACTTGACTCTTGACTTGACCCTCGTGCTTGGATAACGTGTTCTGACCTCCGCCTGCCTGACCATTCTCCTTCGTCCTTTTCCCAGAACGTATGAGGACCTGAACCCGTGTATGACCCTTTGCCTGTTGGACTACCTTGCCCCTGCCTACTCCCCCGTTATTACCTGATTACCCGTTACGTTATCGACGACCCCTGCCCGTCTGACTCCCTGGACTGTACGAGATCCCCCCCCCCATGTCACTCGATTCCTGCCCAGATAACCGACTACCCATTTTGTAAATAAATACACCCGTGCTGGGTTTTAACGAGACCTGTCTGCCTTTCTGTGTCCGCATAATATGAAATACACAGAAAGGCAGACAGGTCTCGTTAATTATTGGGTTCAATACGCTCGGGCCCTGACACCGCGTCGAAGCTTAGCCGTTTTTTTAAGTGCCTCCCCGCGACGCACCCTCATAGCCTCCTACCGCGGCCGGACTTTGATGGGACACTTGCCTTGAAAGAGACACAACCTTTCTCGAGTCGGCGAGTCGAGGAGATGGCTTTCTCCGACAATCAATGCGCGCCGGCGGAGCCGAGACGAGAACGAGCCAATCAGCAGCGCCTGAGAGCGAAAGTATAGCGCGCGCTAGAGTTAAAGGTCCGCGTTATATCGATCGTTACCGACGAGGAAAAAAGAGATGAATTATATGTCAAGCCTGATATTTGAAGGAGGAGAGAATTCGGGGCTTGATTACTTCGCCGCGGCTCTGCCGTGTTTGCTGTGGCGAAAAAAACCTCAAAGAGACCCACTGTGTTGCCAGGCGGCTGGGGCCCCGGAGAAAATCAATGGCAGCCAATCACAGCTTCAGCTGGTCTGACACAGACTCACCTGAAGAGACAGACGCTGCTGCCATAGCTCCCCACTGTATATGATCTAATAAGACCCAAGTGCCATGAAATAATCTTCACTATATATATATATATATATATATATATATATATATATATGAAGGCGGCTGGGTGGCGCAGCGGACATTGCACTCGTCACCAACGCAAGAGACACCGGGTTCGAATCCGGCTGTCGGCGTTGCCTCCGGCTTGGGCCGGCGGTCATACTGGCTCGATTGGCAGAGTTAGCGGGTGGGAAGTCGATGGGTGGTAATCTGGACGTTGTGTGGACAGCGACTCCTACAGGTCGGTTGGGGGACGCCTGCACAGCAGAGACAGGAAATGGCGGGGGGGTAGTGTGAGCCTCCCACACGTTACACCTCGCCAATGAGAGTCCGCGCTGGCAGGTGAAAAGATGTGACAGGCTGCCTGCTTGTGTATCGGAGGGGACACGTGATGCAAGGCTTCTATCCTCCCTACAACCGGCCAGTGGGGGGCATATGCGAGTAACGAATAGGACAGGGGAGGGAGAATTGGCACGAGAGGTAAATTGGGATGGGGAGAAAAATCACAGGAAAAAGAGGAGAAAAAAAATAGATAAAAACTTAATATATATATATATATATATATACAGTATATATAGAAGAGACATCTAAATGGCAAGTAAATGGCATTAAAGCTAAAGTAAAACATGGCAGATTGTTGTACACTACAGTTTCTCTGGCGTCTGCAAAACCCGCCGGAGCGCGCCGTGCCTAAGATACCCGCAGATGCTCCCTAAAAACAACCGCATCACGCACCACCGTCCCCGGCCCCGCCCCGCCCCGCCGGGCCAGCTGGGCCCCCGCGTCCCCTCACCCCTGATGAGCCGGGCCAGGGTAACAGGGTAACAGGTATCCTCCCCCAGGTGCCAAGGCCTCCTCCAGGCCCGCTAAGCTATCACACGCAGGCCCAACAAAGCTGCGCTTAATTAGCCGAGAGGGGGGCCAATAACAGCCCGGTGTATGAGCAATGTTGTAGCCCATGTGAGGATCTGGAGGACGGGGGTCCTGGGGTCATTATGGATTTAACCATCTGGCCGAGCAGGAGGGGGGGGGGGGGGGGGGCCGGGGAAGAGGCCGAGGATGTTCCCTGACGGACGCCTTTAACAAAGATGTGGGGTAGAGAGAGGGGCGTGTCCCACATCACACGCTGAATTATGGCAACTGCCACGGCGCTATTGTGCGGCGTGATGGGGCGCCTATTCACAGCTGGGGCGGCCCAAATTGTTCTTTTATACTCTTTTATTCTCCTTTATTGAAGCCAGAGGGGCTTGGGGAATGATTAACACACGGCGGAATGAGATGAACTCCTCTGCGACACTTCCTTCTTAATTTAGACCCCATCCATTTATTCGCACAATGCTAATGGCCGCTTGGTTAACCGCGTGGGTCAGTGGTCCGGAGTTGGAATAACACGGAGAAGGCAGTGTGCCAAGCCAAGAAAATAAACATGTTATATGGTATCTCTTAGGGGTGGGGAATCGCCAGAGACCTCACGGTACGATACTATCGCGATACTTGCGTCACGATACGATAGTATCGCGATGCTAAATATATCGCGATACGCTGAGTATCGCGATATTAATATTGCGATATTTTTTATTAAAAACATATTTTTTGATCAAATTTAATGCATTTTTTCAACTGCAAAGTAAAACTTTGTCAACATGTTTTATCTAATAAAATAAAGTTCAGTCTGTTCATCTCACTTCAATCATTTTTATTGCAGAAACATAGTATTTTCTCAAGCAGACGGATGTAAACACTGTAATCTGTGTTGCATGTACCTGACAAACTGAACCGTTTGTATTACAGTCATATTCCAACTTAACTGAATGCACGTGTGTGTGTGTGTGTGGACTACTGTACTATTACAGGTATTGAAATGAACAATGCAACTTCCTTGTACAAAAAATTATTTAAAAAGAATAAAAAAAAAGTTTATTAATAATTAAATATCGATACTTGGCGTCCCTGTATCGATACAGTATCGCCACGCAAAGTATCGCGATACTACTACGTATCGATTTTTTCCCCCACCCCTAGTATCTCTGAATAAAGACAAAACTCAACTCAAACAGCAATTCAGAATTATTTTGGAACTCTTTATTATACGTTTATAATACCGTAGGTCGGTGGATGTGACCAGTTCATCCCTGAAACACTTTTAGCAACAATCTCGCGCGACACAGCGCGTCAAAACTACATCCGGACAAGCACTGCGCCAAATACCCTGCTGCCTATTCCATCCAGACGACGCTACACTGTGACATTGTCCTGAAGAAGAAGACAGAACAGTTTAGTTCAGCAAGCCAATCTCCCACCACGTCCCCCCCCCCCCCCCCGCTAGTATCTGTGTTAGGCTTCCTCCATCTGGTGTCCATTTGACCACTTTCCTCTTTCTGGAGGTGGGGGGCAGAGATACCAGGGCCAGCTTAACAAAGCTTTCTCAGAGGGCACCAGTCCCCCCGTCTCATTCCTCTCCTCCTTAAGCCCAAATAGATAGAGTTTACATGGCAATTAGGGGCCAGAGAGAAGCGCTCCTACCTCAGCTGCCCGCTGTGGTCTGCTCTCAGCGCAGGGGGCCGGGCGCCTGGCACCGCTAGTACCGACCCTCTCGGATCACGCCGGAGCCATTAGCTTCGGCTGCTGGCTGGCTGGCTGGCCGCGGGTCGCGACTAATTGCCGCGCCTCACAGGAAACGACAGCGGCCATTATGACGACGATCCTGTCGTGTGGAGAAGATCTGAGGTTTTTTTTGAGAGTTTATAATGACCAGAGGTGTTGTTGGTGCTGGAGTGGAGAAGCCAGACAGACTCACAGACTCAAAAGATGTTTTTATTGGGGCCGGTTTTTAATGAGGATGTCAGCGGATGTTTGCGCCGCTCTATACTCTGCAGACGCTTTGATCTTGGAAACACAAATGTAGGTCTCTGCTCGAGTAGTCGCCCCACTGTGGGTCCTCCTCCAAGTGACTCCACGCATGTGTGGGAGCTGGAGAACCCTGTGGTCAAAGGTTTAGTAGCAGTTACTAAACACACACTTCTGGAGGCAGTGACAGTGACTTTGACTACGTACTATGCTACTATGTCTGTACTATTACTACTGTGTACTATTATATACTACTATGTCTATACTATTATCTACTAAACTACTATGTACTATGCTACTATGTCTATACTATTATATAATACACTACTATGTACTATGCTACTATGTACTATGCTACTATGTCTATACTATTATCTAGTAAAGACAAAGTGGGTAACAGGAGGGCAGACTGTCTAGTTTTAAACGGTGGATACCAAACAGAGAAGGTAAAGACGACTTTAAACCGTTAAACAGTAATCCAGAGCTATTTTATTGCACTGTAAAAAAAACAAATTTTATCTGCACTTTATGTGCTCATTTTATTCTATTTATTCTATTTTGTTCTATTCTATTCTACTATTTTATTGCACTGCACTATTATTGCACTATTTTACTCTGTCTATTTATCTTACTCTTTTTATTATTGTCTAGTTAAAACTGAATCAAACCATATAAACAAGGTGGCCTGTTGGGATGTTAGATCCTAATGTGAACAACTGTGATTTAATATGTCTGCACTTTATGTGCTCATTTTATGCTTTTATGTCACTTTCTGTATGAAAAGTTTATTATTATTAATATTATCTACTATACTACTAGCTACTATACTATGTACTATGCTACTATGTGTTAGGGCTGTCCCCGACTAAGGATTTGGATGGTCGACTATGATTGGCCAAAATGTGCCGTTAGTCGACTATTGGTCAACAAAAACTAAATAAAAAAAATAAAAAAATTAAGTATAACATTAAAAAAAAAAAAAAAAAAAAAAAAAAAATGTATCGTTCCATTTGGGCTGTGGGGGTGCTTAATGTCTGAAGGAGTCGACTGAAGGCTTCTTGTCCTCTGCAAAAGCATGCAATTGGTCCACTGATGGATACATCTTGATATTTGTCTAGTCTAGTGTGTTCATTAGATGGGTGAAATCCTCTTTCAGTGCCTCTGTGCCTGTTTTCGTAGGCAGTTAGCCTCTGGTATGCGTGCCATTAGCATTAGCCACGCTTCTAGGCCTCTTCTCTTTTGGAAAGAATGATAAAAAAAAAGAAAAGAAAAAAAGTATATAATTTTAAATTTTTTTATTTTTTATATTCGACTAAGAGGTTGGCCAGTCGACTACGGCTCCTTTCGACCGATTAGTCGACTAATCGACTAATAGGGGTCAGCCCTACTATGTGTACTATGCTACTATGCCTATACTATTATCTACTATACTACTACTATATGTACTATAGTACTATGTACTATGCTACTATGCATATCACTGCCTACTATGTCTATACTACTATGCACTCAGAGTAGTGTAGCACTCAAACTCGGCACTGCCAGACGAACAATAGCACTGCCCCTCCTGCTGACTTGTCGTTTAGGATCAAAGCGTCAGCTGCTAAATGACTGAATGTAAATGTCTTTGACATGTCGTTGGACGGTGATGGTGAAAATGTACAGCGGGCCACAGAATGTTACAGGGCCAGTTGTCTGATTGGCTCTATGATAATAATGTTGTGTGTATGTATGGGTTTATTTGTACAAGAACAGGTACAACCACAATGGCATGATGACGCAGACAGCTGCCTGTCGTATTGTGTCACAGTATTATAGCTAAAGCTATAGTTCAAGTTTCAAGTTTCTTTAATAGTTGTCATACAGAAGTACACAATGCAAATTTTATACAAAATGCTTCTTACTGTTACGCTCCAGAGACTGCGCTAGACAAGATAAGTATGAAATAAAATAGTATAACATGTAAAAATAGAAGTAAAAATAGAGGTCACAGTGTTCAGTATAGACATATGTACAATGTTCGATGCAGAATAGACGTAACTGAGTTACCGTACAATATACAATATACTATGCAGTGTACTAATATACAATACTATATAGTGCAGAGCAGAAATGGGATGAGGTACAATTTAGGTACAATTTACAGTAAGGTGTACGAGTTGTAGTGCAAATCCTTTACCAATAAATATAAAGTGTGTTTAGGTGATCTAAAGTGTGGAGAGTGGGTGCTGCAGTGTGTTGTTTGTTTAAAGTGAGTGTGTGCGTGTGGGTGTGTGTGCTGTGTGCATTTGATGGTTGTTGCATAGTGTTTATTGTTCGTTGAGCA
>NC_140172.1:155862229-155864849 GCF_963971535.1 Notolepis coatsorum | reverse complement strand
TCTCTGTGTATCTCTCTCCCTCCCACCATCTCTCTCCCTCTATGAATAAAATGCATTATTATTATTATTATTATTATTATTATTATTATTATTATTATTATTATTATTATTATTATTATTGTGTGTCATGTGTTCTTCCTGTACAGTATTTAATAATAATAATTCATTTATTTTGTATAGCGCTTTTCAATTACCCAAAGTCGCTGAAAAAAAAAAAAAAAAAAAGGAAACATAGAACCACAGGGAAACGGAGAACAGTATGAATACACAAGAACATAAAACCAAATCAAATATTTGTATTTGTCAGTATTTGTGAACACGCACCACTCTCTCTCCTGAAGCTAGTAGCCAGAGAGAGACCCGCTGGTGATGTAATATCTGGGGCTGCTCCGATGATGAGATGAGATCCTGCACCCCTACACCCCATCACGGTCTCTGAGGTCTGCTGACCAGTCCCCCCTTGTTGTCCCCAAATACAGGCTAAAGAACAGGGGGGGCCGTGTGTTTGTGGTTACAGCCCCCAAACCCTGGAACTATTGCCTCCCCACATTAGGCTGTGACCCCAACGCTGCCAATGTTTAAATCCCATCTAAAAATACATCTGTTCTCCCTAGCATTTAGAAAAATTTACACAGTCTGCTGCCGTAATCTGTTTGTAGTTCTGTGTGCAGTGTATTGTGATTAGACTATGTATTTTTTTACTGTATTGATTGATTGTGAAGCACTTTGATCAACTTTTTTTATTATTATTTTTAAACGTGCTATGGTAAATGGTTGCATTTTTATATAGCGCTTTTATCCAAGGCGCTTTACAATTTGTTACTCACATTTTACCCATTCACTCACACATTCACACACCGACGGCGGAGGCGACCATGCAAGGTGCCAACCTGCTCATCGGGAGCAATTAGGGGTTAAGTGTCTCGCTCAAGGGGGAATCGAACCGGGAACCTCCGGATTGCCAGACGACTGCTCTACCTCCTGAGCCACTGTCGCCCCGCTATATAAATAAAGATGGATTGGATTGGATTGGAATGATAATTGCAATTATGTTGATCCATATTGAGACGACAATTTTCTATCACAATTACTCCGATTTTCGGGGATGACATTTTTCTACATTAACATTTAATATCAACAGAGCACAGCTTTCAGTGTCACGCTGTATATTCCTGCTAACGTGCACATCTTGTAGCTATACGCATCAAAATTCTAAATGACATGCACATTTCCATAATTATTCACTTAATAATATATCCTGCTACTCATCTATTGCTAGACGGAGCCTGTGGCCTAAGCACTGGAGCCTCGTCCAAGTGGCCATTGCTTGGGGGGGGGGGGGGGGGGGGGTAATCACAGTGGATGTCATGAGTTGTCATGTACAGCTTCATTGTTCTGCTTGATCGCCGCCCTGTGAATAACAAGTGCTGAAAGTATCCAACGATTCTTACACCTTATTGAAGTTCACTTTAATTAAGTCACAGCAAGGGGAAAGCCAAGAAACTTTCCAATCCATAAGCCTGTCTGTGACTGTCTGTCTGTCTTTTTTGTCTGTCTGTCTGTCTGTCTGTCTGTCTGTATGTCTGTCTGTCTGTCTGTCTGTCTGTCTGTCTGTCTGTCTGTCTGTCCGTCTGTCCGTCTGTCCGTCTGTCTGTCTGTCTGTCTGTCTGTCTGTCTGTCTGTCCGTCTGTCTGTCTGTCTGTCTGTCTTTTTTGTCTGTCTGTCTTTTTTGTCTGTCTGTCTGTCTGTCTGTCTGTCTGTCTGTCTGTCTGTCTGTCTGTCTGTCTGTCTGTCTGTGTCTGTCTGTCTGTCTGTCTGTCTGTCTGTCTGTCTGTCTGTCTGTCTGTCTGTCTGTCTGTCTGTCGGTCTGTCTGTCTGTCTGTCTGTCTGTCTTTCTGTCTATCTGTCCTTCTGTTGTCTGTCTGTCTGTCCGTCTGTCTGTCTGTCTGTACTGTAGTTAGGCTTGCCACGGTAGTCAGTGATACCGAGTACATTACTTGCCCACTGGTGTATGTTTTTTATATAGAAAGGAAAACCCATTTTGTTCATTTTCAGTGCCCACATTCATCAAATGAAACATCTAGTTGTAAAATACTAAAGTGTGTTATCAATACTTAGTCAGACAGACATTATAAACATGAACGTGTCTGCGCGGAGAGCACAGCAATTGTATAGGTCTGTGTGCAGCAGTGTCACAGTACAGAGTAGCTTAAGTTTCACTTTTAGAGTAGATTTAACTTCACGTGAAGGAGAGAAAGAAGGCTCTCGAGACGAGACGACAGGTTATACACAACGATGGCAGAGCTGTTTACATGATGCACTAACGGCTGCAGACACATTTATCCGTCAGTGAATGGATAGAAAATTGACGGAAGGTATTACTGTCCGTTGGTTTATTTTCAAATTAGAACCCGACGTCAACTGTCTGTCCAACAAATGGATATGCGTCCCTGAACATGAATTAAAGTCAGACGGAGACGGACAGACACAGCGGATCAATGTAGCCGCGTAACAAAGTGAGCACTCTACATATATTGAGCGTCATTTTGTAAAATGTCCGGTGTCACCGGTAATACCGGCGTTGTCATGAGTTTATTAATCATGGGGAATTTCACATCAC